>NC_056747.1:1121210443-1121267943 GCF_019279795.1 Protopterus annectens | reverse complement strand
CATTCAAGGCAGATTTGAAGTTTTTAGAATTGTTGAGAGTCCTAATTTCCCATCAAAGTTTGTCCCATGATTTTACAGGGTTGCAGCTGTAAAGGTCGCAACCAGATTTATTCTTTGGTTTATGGGTTTGTAGCAGGTCTTGGTCTGAGCTTTGAAGGGTCCTAGATAGAGTGTAGTAGGAGATAAGGGAGGGTAGGTTGGGACAGAAAGGTTGATATAAAATGGAATAAATAACCATAAGCTGAGAGAGGAGGTGGTGGGGGAATTCTAGCCAGTTTAATGCTTTTAGAGAGAGACAGTGATGAGATTTATTAGTTTGGTTTAATGCAAATCTGTCAACTTTGTTATAGGTAGATTCTAACTTAGTAAGGCGTGGGGAGTTAAGGTTTGTGAGAATTTGGGAGCTGTACAGTAGACTTAGTAGTAGATAAGCATGTAAGAGTGATAATCTTGCTTTTTTAGTGAGGAACTTTTTGTTTCTGTATAAGAGCCCCAGTGTTTGGTGTGTTTTACTGATACAATTGTTAGCATGCAGATTAATTTTTAATTGGTCATCAATTATGACACCTAAGAGTTAAGTGGAAGACTCCACAGTGATAGGTGTGTTGTTGAGGGAGAGTATAGAGAAGGAGGATTTAAGGGTGTTAAGGTTTTTGGGGAGAAAGAGGAGGAGTTTGGTTTTATTAGAATTCAATATAAGCTGGTTATTGGTTAGCCAGGTTTCAGCTGAGTTGAAGGAAGACTGGGTAAGTGAGAGAAGTTCAGCAAGGTGTCAGCAATAGAGATAAATGTGGAGTAATCAGCATATTGTACAAGTGATGACTGAGGGCAAGATGTATAGAGTAGGTCTGTGAAGATGTTGAAAAGTAATGGACCAAAAATAGAACCTTAAGGAACTCCAGTTTTAACAGGATGAGGAGGTGAGCGGGCAAAAGACCATTTTACAGACTGTTGTCAATTAGAGAGGTAGCTAGAGAACCATTCTATGCTTTTGATAGAGGAGTTGAAGTTATGCAGACTGCTCAGAAGGAGAGAGTAGGAGACCGTGTGAAAAGCTTTTGAAAGATCAAGGAATAAACAGGACACTAGTTTGTTATTGTCTCTTGCTTCAGAGATAGAGTTGATGAAGGATAGGAGGGCAGTGGTAGTCTTCTGTTTGGGGCAAAAAACATGTTGTGTGGGGGTAAGTAGATTTTCATGTAATAGGTGTTACATGATCTGCTTGTGAATACATTTCTCCGGGATTTTTGAGAGGGGTGACAGGATGGCTATAGGTCTGAAGTTGGAGATTTCAGATGAGTTACCTCCTTTATGTATAGGTATAGTGTAGAAATCCTTCCAGACAGAGGGAACTTTAGATTCAGAGATGGAGCGGTTTATGAGTATAGATACAGGAAGAGCCAGAGAGTTAGATGCAACTTGAAGAGAGTAGGGAGGAATATTGTCTGTTGATAGAGAAAAGGGCTTTAGCTTGCTGAGTAGAGATTTAATGTAACTGGTCGGTACAGGTTTGAGGGAAAAAGAATTACTGGAGTTTGAGGGGAGAGAGAAGGTGTAGGGAAGATAATAGTGTTGGTATTTGGGGAGTTAGAGGGTAGCATCTTTTTGATAGATTCAATAAAGTGAGAATTAAAGATAGCTGCAGTTTCTTGCAGTGTTTTTGTAGGGCAGGGGTTTGGAGAAGAGGGGTTGCCAGGGTGCAGAATTTGATTAATTGCATGCCAAAACTTAGAGGGATTTGACTTTTGAGCAGTAGCTGGGTTATGATAGAATTCTTTTTTGTCCTTATTGATTTGTTTTTTTGCCTAGTTTCTAAGTTCCTTGTATTTCTGTAGCTGGATGGGTAGTTTGGATTTTATCCATATTTTCTGCATTCTATCCCTAGTTTTCATTAGGTTGCAAGTGGCTTTCGTTAACCATGGGGATATTTTGGCTTTTATACGTACAGTGCAGATCGGTGCTAATGAGGTAAGGATATTATTATTGTTATTGATGCCGATTTTTTTTTGTTTTTGTTATTTTGAGTTTCGATCCTTTTGGATTGCTGTTTTGAAATTTGGTATTGCTGTACTTCAATATTTCAAAGTACATACGTGTGTGTGTGTGTGTGTGTGTGTGTGTGTGTGTGTACATATATATATATATATATATATATATATATATATATATATATATATATATATATATAAACAAATCACAAAACATCTGATGCATTTTCAATCAAGTGCCATCATCTCGATTACCATGCAGTTGTCTGTGTTTTTTTTTTTTTGCAATTACTTTTAATGCATGTTAAGTTTCATTCCTACATTATCTTCATTCACAGACCTTATTGCACACTTGCAATTCTGTTGCGTATTCTCTCTCCGGTCTTATTTACAACAATGGCTTTTTCAGAGCAAAATCTGTGCTCTACCCATCTTAAGAAGATCAGCAAAGTCACCAAATTTACAATTTTATGTTCTAGTTTTAAGTTTAGTAACAGAAAAATCTATTGTATTCTTAACCCCTTAATTTTTGTAAAAAAACAAATGTTTGACACATGCTTGAGTTTTCTTTGGCTCGTAATATTGCGTGGAATTTACTTTTTTAAACTGCAGTCTTGTCTCTTTTTTTTTTTCTTCTTCTGCCTCCTTGTCCATGACATGAGGGAATGCAGGACTGTCTCCAAGTTCACTCACAGTGGAATACAGCTCGAATGCTGAAATAAGAATTTCCAGTTTTCTGAAATGTTTCCTTGCAGTTTCAGCAATTTTAATGATTGTATCATCACAAGCCAAAATCTGAAGATCAGAAATATGGTGCTGGTTCAGTGGAACATGTGAACAGGAAACAAAAACTGTGAGTGAGATTTGTAACTGAACTATTCAAACATGGATTTGGGTTTGACAAAACTACTTTGCAAATGTGAAGCAATGAGACTAATTAGAAAGTTAGTGAGTTGCTTAATTTCACTGTTAATGCATAACCTAATGATGCGTACAGTACAGGCCCGAGTAGAATTCATATGGCAACAGTTTGATGCAACCAGGCCAAAAAGTCAGAACAGCACAGAATACAGCTTCCAAACATCTATAGTTATTTTTCTTTTGATACCATGTCACTTATCTGTAGTGGTATAAGAAATATGCAGTTCAAAATATCTATGTAAGAGATATAAACACACACACAAGCTGTTTGCAGTTCAACAGCCTATAAAGACTTAATATCATCACAAGATCATACATATCACACCTGATACTACGCCTCTATAATGTGGATTCATGACATTTAGCTGAAATCTCTAAACAGGGAATGGCAAAAGATCAGCCTGCAAAGATCGAAGTCCAAAATACTGAAATGAACAAAAGAAGAAAAATATCTTTTTACAGGCGTGGACACACTTTCTATACCCCCCCATGCTTTTATATGGGTTTATATTAAAAGCCCGAAACAACAAAAGCTCGAGTCTATGTACATTGACACATAAAGGTCGATGTACATGAACAACAAAACACGAAAACTGCGAAATTCAAAACGCCGAACGTGTTTCCTGGTCAGCAGCGCGATGGTGGGGATAAGGAAATATATCCTTTTCCCCACTGTAGTGTGGTCTCGGAGTTGATATATTAATGAAGGGGGGGGGGTGTGGGGATGCAGGGGGGCTTGCCTCCCTGCAAAAACGTGTTAAAGCAATTATTTAGTGTAATTTTTTACTTACCTGTGTGGCGTGTTCTGATGATGGAACTCATTCATCGTTTCAAATTTTGCTGTTTTCATGTTTCGCTGTTTATGTACATCAACCTTTATGTGTCGATGTACATAGACTTGAGCATTTGTCGTTTCAGGCTTTAAATATAGACCCCTTTGATATATATATATATATATATATATATATATATCTATAGATATACATATACATATACATGTATATACTAACTCTGAGATCATACTACAGCGGGGAAAGAGACAATTCCCCAGTCCCAATCCCTGCTGTTTCTTGATCTCACACAACTCTTTTTCCATTTTGTTGTAGTGTTTGGTGGGGTTCCTATTACCAGATCAAAAGACCACAATCGCGAATACGAAAAGAGCGATATGGATTGTGCGAAAGACGGAAACGCCGAACAACCAAAATGGCGACAATTGAAATGTTGAAGTATAATGGTTGGCCCGTCTGCGGTAAAGCTCCCTAAGGTAAGTGTGCGATAGATAGGACTTTAAGGATAGGATGTGGGTTAAGGTAAGTGAATAGATAGGTAATGTATGTAAGATATAGTGTAGTGTTAGAAGTAGGGATTTATTTAACTGTAGGTATGTGTATTATTTATTTTTTCTGGGTGTATGTCTGTTGGGGAAGTGTGCAGTAGTTACGGACCTTAGGGTTAGGAAGGGGTTAAGGATAGTGCATAGATAGTTGTATATGTGGGGTTTAGTGTAGGGTTAGAAGTAGGGTTTTGGTGCTTTACTTTAGGTTAGAAGTAGAGTTTAGTTAGTGTATGTATGTATGTGGTTAATTTATTTTGTTTGGGTAGGTAATATGTAGCGGGTGGTGAGGTTGGCCGACTATGACAGTTCGTTATTTTATTTTTTGCTGTTTATTGCATTTAGGATTTTCGCGGTTCGCATTATAGGTGTCGACGTTTAGGTATTTGCATAAAGGGTTTTTTGATTTGGTAATATAGACCCGTTTGGTGTTTTGGATTTCAGTCTTAGCATTTCATTCTTTTGTTCATAGGTTCATACTAGGCTATCGGCCCTAGGGCCTATGTAAGCCTAGCCATAACAATTCCCTGGATATTTCTTCCCACAATATTTACTTCTCTGGACCCCTGTATAGCAGGGTGACTGACATGATCCCCGGGGTGAATTTCCTATAGGAAAGCTCTTTCCTGTGGTGAGAATCAAACATTGCACCTTGTGTATGAAAGGCATATACCTTAACCACTGTACCACTTGACCTTTGCTCACTGGTTAGAGAGTTTGACTATATGTCATACACCCCTTTACTGTATATATATATATATATATATATATATATATATATATATATATATATAGTACTCCAAACACATAAACTGCAAATGAGATTTATGCTAAGAGTTCTGTGAAGCAGAACCATTTCAGCCATTGTTTCCATTTTGTAAATGTAATTAGATCCCATTAGGCGTATGCAGCTCACTTTGGTTTGTAATAAAAAGTACTGTTGTCAAAAAACAGAATGCGTATAGTGGAATTGGACATTACTGATTCGGAATAGTTTAGATCAAAAATAACCCACTCTGTTCTTGCATCATATAGAAGACTTAGGAGAGATACAGCCACCTTAAGCAAAGGGAGAGAATTGCTTCCAATGCAGCAAAGGCCTCATTTTTAGAGATAGACTGACTCTACTACCCTCTAGCCCAAAACATTTCAAGGAGCTAAAATCTTTAATAGGCAGCATAACTGAGTTTACACAATCTGTCAACAATTCAACAGAAAGCCTTAACTTTATTAAACACTATAGAAACTTTTTAATTTACAATATTATACAATAAAGGGTAATTAGCATTCCAAAATATGCATGGTGATATGGTGATACACCAGTCAGCATGCCTGTTGTAATCAAGCATGTCCCAATAGAAAGAAGTTTGTCCACTAAACTGTTAATGAGTTGCTGGACATTCTATAAGATTATGCTAAAAAAGTTATCTTTGAATATTTGATAAGGGACGGAGCAATATGTCAAAAAAATATCAGGACATTCTGCAAAACTTTGGATAGTCAAAAGGTATAGTTACTGGTAATATGATCTACCGTAATGTTTTCACCTATTAACTGTTCAGTATTTAACGGAATATCTCCCATGTTCCTTATGTTTACCAGTCCTTGTAAATTTCTAAACTTCACTTAAAGTTTTAAGGAAAAAAAGACACAAAAAGCAAGTCACAGAGAGGGTGAGAGAGAGAGAGAGAGAGACAGGCAAACTGCTACTGGAATCTTCTCTTTTCTTCTCCTGCTGCTCCCTAGGAGTGCCCTGATGTACTGTGGGAGCATGGGCACAAGTTTTTCAAAAATATTTGGTAAAGGGGATAGGTTTGCTATAGGTCTGTAATTTTTGTATTCCTTATGGTTTGCTTTTTTGTGGGGGGGAATGATGTGCACAGTGCATCAGTAAAAAGTGAGGAACACAGTTATACAAAGGTATTATTTAAGGAATGGTAAATCATTTCTTTCCTAAATAATGTCATTGTATGATAATAATAATCCATGACTGGGTGTGGTTATCACAGAGTTACCCGCTGTTGGCTTTGTTTGATCACCCGGGCTTTGGTTTCATGATCAAACCATACCATCCACGAGTAAATCCTGTGACACCCACACCCACTGACTGGTTATTGATAAATTAATGACCTAACCAAAGATTTTGTCCATTTTTAGTCCTCCCTCACTAATTGACATTACACCATAAATGAACAAGCCAACTCTAAGCTTTGAAAACTTTTCTCCACCTACATTGAATGTCAGCTTATTTCATAGCAGTACCTCTCACTCATTTTCAACCTTTTCTTAATCATTTCTATTTTTTCACAGTCTTAAAGCACTAACACATCATTCCCTCCCACAAAAAAGGAATACAAACATTACAGACTTACAGCAAACCTATCCCCTTTACCAAACATTTTTGAAAAACTTGTATACAAACAACACATTTTCAGAATTGTTTTCAGTACCATAGCAGCATTATACACAGCCACTGACATAACTGTAACAATATGAATAATTCAAAGCTAACAGGGGCTCTGTTATTGGATATGACAAGAACATTTAAAACAGTTAATCATAATGTGTTCCTCTACAAACACAGCAATTCAGTTTTGGCTCAAATATAGTACAATGGTTTCAAAGTTACTTGTAAAACAGAACATTCCAAATATACCTAGGAACCTGCCTTTCTACTGAAGGAACTATTAACATGAGTCCCACAAGGATCTGTTTTTGATATGCTGTTATTTTCTTTATTCATCAATGATGAATTTACACCGGGACTGGCACCCATGTTCCTAATGGACAGAGGTAGCTTATAAATGCCTGGCTCTCAATGTCCTGTTTTGATACAGGACATCATTATTCTTTTGGGAAAACTTGGCTAGGCTTAGAAAGGCTCCCTGGGAGTCCCCGGGTCATTAGCCTAGCAATAATCTATGAATCTATGAATCTATATATCCACTGACCTGAACCTCCTCAACTTGGTCATTTCTACAGATGATATCTTATTACTTGAATCATAATAGAATATCTTCACCTTTCAACAGAAGCTACAATCTAGTTTTACATATTTATGCCACTGGATAAATACAAATATGCTCCTAATCAATCCTCTGAAGTCTAACATCATGATATTTGGCATCTCTTCAAAACTCCCCAAATCGACTATTACTTGTACAGATGGTAGCCCACTACCAGTATTAGTACTATAAACAAAATCTGCTGACTTGTTCTTCTTGCAGAACCACAGACTCATTACTGACAATTTCTACAACAGTGTAACTGGCTACCTGTAAATGACAAAGCCACATTTCTACCTAGCTGTCAAATATATAAGGTGTTAAAAGTGGGATATTGTCTTCCTGAAAACAAAATAAAAAATAAAGCAGCCTAACTAGACAATGAGAGACAATCAATAAGAGAGCATTATCCTAATTAGACTTCATTTTAAAACCTCCACAGAAGAACAAGCTTTCTCTGGGCTATGTCCAGCTGTTTGGAATTAGCTACCTGCAGAACTGAGGGAGCAAGACACACTTCAATTATTCAGAAACAAATTAAAAGAAGAGCTGTTTAAGGACCACAGATGCTCTTACTTCTGTGACAATGGCCAGCCTTTGCAGCTCACATTATAGTCACCTTTCTCGTCAAGACATTTTTTGTTACTGTACTGTGTATAACTCTATGCATTCTTTAGTGTATGTATACCGGTCGTGGCTGAAAAAGGTCTGTCAACCAGTCCACTTACCTAGTTATCAAAATGAAATAAAATGAAGTTAAGGGAAATAAAATGAATACATAAATAAGAGACTTTAATGTTGTCTTTTTAACATGAAAAATTATTTATCTTGTAATTTGTTGGAGTAAAATAAGGTCTCTGAGACAGCTATACAAGCGGCAGAAAAAATAGTTTTCAGAAAGGGTGGTACCAATTTAAAATGACTTGCCTGCAACAATGATACAACAAAAAATGACTGCCACTGCACTGTGGCTTACTGGAGCAGGTAGCCTAGGTGTCAAATAGTTTTCCATGTGAGTAATCTGGTAAAAAATAAAAAGTTGTCTTTAAACAAGGCACTGTGGGAGCATTGCTACATGCGGCACCATTATACCATTCTGTATGCCTTTTCTGACAAATTGTAGTCACCAATTCCTTGTTAAAAGCATGTAATTTGAAAAAAAAACACAGGCTCTGCAGACTAGGAAGTATATTAAGACTTCTTGCCTGTTCCCAACTTGAAAACTTGGAAGCTTTTTTTAAAAGCTGCCTAATTCACAGAAAGCCACACTTGACCAGCATAATAATGACATCAATAATTTGAAGAAAGAGGGCTCACATTTTATATCTGCCCTTTTCAGTAGCAAAAGTAAATGACACTGTGTAGTAAAATTTTGCAATTCAGTTTTTAAAAGTCTGCAGATTTTATACTGTCAATTTAATATATATATATATATATATATATATATATATATATATATATATATATATGACAATTTATCGTCCTGCCTATTTAGTCTTCACACACTGAGGATAACATTTAGTACTCTTAGACTGCAGCATCTGGAGGTACTTCCGCGGTGGTGCAGCGGTAGCATTGCTGCCTCACAGCAAGAGGTTCTCCCGTTCGATTCTCGACTGGAGTGCGGGGAGTGCCTTCTGTGTGGAGTCTGCATGTCCTCTCTGCGGTTGGGTGGGTGTTCGAAAGACATGCATTAATGGGCGTGCCTTCGTTGAAGGTTGAACATCGAGCTGGCACCTCGATGTTCATGAAAATCTACTGCCAATCATTAGCGGACCGGTGTTCCGCTGTGGCGACCCCTAACAGGGAAAAGCCGAAAGACAACAACAAGACTGTAGCATCTGGAGACATTTCCATGGTATGATGTCCATCCTGTCTGAAATAGGGAGCTACTGCAACATCCATGTGCATCAGCTCTGGTATTCCCCAACCTGCAGCTGCTTGGCTGTACAATCTGTACCCCATCTGTTCTGTTATTTTTTTTTTTTTGGCCAAGATTGCTGTTGCTATAGTAGTATCATATTAATATTTACCAGATTCATCATCAGTAAACTTTTTAGATCAATAGCAATTCAATCACCATAGCTATTAGAGATTAACCTTCCCCTGTAACTTAAGTAAACCGACTCTTACATTAAGAGCTATAATACTTGCCTTATAGCTTTAGAACACCTTAGGAAACCTTGTAAACTGCAATAGCCTCACTACATTCGCCCTCGCTATGCTCAGGCTCTCTTCGCTCCCCTCCCTGCCCCCAATTCTCTCTCGCCCCAAGTACCTCTAAATTTAAAATACTATAGTCACTCCCCCACTTTCTAGATCCTATCTGCTTTCATCTGGGATAATTCCTCCCACGCCCATTCTTCTACCTACATTTTAATAGCACCTATTAGCTTTTATCAGGCATTCTCCCATCCCCCTTCCAGTACCTTTACCTCACCACTCTATCTTCTGGTGTTGCATCACCAGGTAAAACAGTTCCTTAATTCACTAGCTGAATCACAAATAATGATATACTCCTCTTTACTAACCCTCTTGTTCATACCACACCTCCTTACCTTGTATGAAAACCAGTTTCTCACGGGATTTCAGGTCCCAGAAGGCCATACTATCACCCCAACTGTAAATCCTCCCACCTTCAACCATACTTACAGTACCAGGTCCTATCCAACATCTTGTTCAGTCTATCAACATCTCAACCCCAGGCACATTAGCTCTAGATCCAAACACTACCACAAACTAATAAACAAATTCCTGAAGTTCATCACCAAGTATAGACTTAACCTAATACTTGGTGGTGATATTCACCCCAACCCTGGCCCACCCACTTCAGATACACATACCCCCTCTACTTGCAATCTAAGCTACAAACCTACAATTAATAGGTCAACTAACTCTCTCCTAGCCTGTCATCTCAATATTAGAAGCATTAATAACAAGGTACATGAATTACATGCACTTCTGGATGTCCACTCCCCTGAGATTCTCTGTTTATCTGAAACCTGGTTAAAACCTAACACTACAGACAATGAAGTGTTACCACCTGGGTACAACATACACAGGCTGGATCGTGCTTTGAGGAAGGGGGGGGGGTAGTTGTACTCTACAAATCTGAGTTGAATGTCACCATAGATGTAATACAACCACCTCACATTAATAACTCAGAGATTCTTGCCACCAAATTGCAACTTAATAAAAATAAATGCACTAATATCATCTGTATGTACATTCCCCCAGGTAACAATATATCTACACTTGAAGATATCCTGCACTGGCTATCATGTCACTACCCCCAAGAAACCCTACTACTTGGAGACTTTAACATAGACTGGGGCACCTGTTCCTCAGAATCCCCAACCCCCCATATTAACCTGCATTTATTTATTTATTTATTTATTTATTTACATTTGTTGACTGGGAGTGTCCGACTGGACGTAGGTCCATTTTCAGCGGAGGCCCGGGGAGAAAAGCTCCACAGTTAAAATAAACAGACAGTAGTTACAATGGATTACGTAGTGATTAACAATTTAACATAGCAATTACTTACAACATATTTACAGATGAAGAACATAGTACATCAGTAGACAACTAGAATCTTTATCTGTGAAGTACATAACAGACATTAACAAATGTTACAATAAGAAGTTCCTGCTGTATAATAAGTACTAGGCTTATGAGCATCTGAGCTTGGTATAATCAAGGTAGTTAGTGGAGTGGAAAGAAAGGTAGTGGTTGGATGGGGTGGGTGATATTAAGAATGGTAGTTGCAAGGGCATAGCCAGCATGTTTTTAGGTAGCTAAAATTGCCATAGCTCGCTCTCACCTTCTTTCAACCCTTCTGTATGCATCCCCTCTACTCTCGAATTTAAACAAGACTGTCTTTAACAAACTCTCAATTTGCTACAACCACATTGCCAGGTTTGCCACTGGGCTGCCTTTTAGGACACATCATTGCATCAATCTAAATCATCTTGGGTGACTTGAACTACCCAGCCTAATCCAGTATAACCAACTGATTATGGCCTATAAAGTCCTCTATAATCCAGACAATACTCCTGCACTTAAAAATATTATCACCCCCCATAACAATCTTAGACCACTTCGATCCTCTAACAAACTACTAATTCAGACTAGCAAAATTAATAACACAGCCGGTGACTCTCTCTTTGAAAACTCTGTAAGTAGACCCTGGAACTCTCTTCAAGCTGATATTACCTTACTTTCTACCTTAGGTCAATTTAAAACTAGACTCAAACAACATTTGGCACTTAACTGGCTATGTCAATGTATCAAGCCTGGCTAGCTTTCTCTAGAATGTGTAAAAATCTGTTAACCAATTTACTGTGTAATTTAATTTAATCCTGACTTACACTCGGGATTAACTCTAACCTGTGGAACTTGTTTAACTTGCTTACTTATGTAATCACTGTAAATAGCCTGTTTGTAATATGTAATGCTGGTATTATGTAATGCTGTATCTGCTTACCCGTGGAGCTTTTCTCCCTGGGCCTCCGCTAAAAATGGACATGCATCCAGTCGGACTATCCTGGTCAACAAATGTAAAATAAATAAAATAAAAAAACTACACCAATGGATCCACTGAGTATTAAGAGACTCTGACATATAGAGAGGGTTAAATAACTGCAGTCATGTGTTTATTGCTAATTATCCTAAGTGACTGAAAATAAATTATTTTAGGAGGTATGCACAAGGCATCTGTTTATAGGTTCATAGGTTCATAGGTAGGTACTAGGCTATCGACCCTAGGGTCTATACAAGCCTAGCCAAAAAGGTACCCTAGCTTTTGCCACCCAAGAAAATTATTTTCCTGTGCCCCTGTCGAGCAGAGCCACAGAAGTGATCCCAGGGGTGAATTTCCTATTTCCCATCCAATCATCAAGATTTTTCATGAAGAGTGCTAATGAGGAGCTTTGTTTGATATAGATAGGTAGTTTGTTCCAGAGTATGGTAAGTTTCTGGGACAGGACTCTATCCCTCCAGCACATTCTGTTTATTGTGGTGACAAGGTTTACGTCCCTAGAGCATGTAGCTCGGAGGGATTTCTTTAAGTGGAGCATGTCCAACAGCTCTGGTTTTGACATAGCTTTGTATGTTAGCCAGAGATCGCCTCTGAGTAGGCGATATGCGATGGAGTAAAGCTTGAGTTTTTTGAGAACGGTCTGCGTAGGACATCTGTTTGAGGCCGGTAATCCTCTTTGTGAGGCATTTCTGCGGCCTTTCCAGTTGTTGTAGATGTCTTGTGAGGTACATACCAAAAGGGGCATTGTACTCTATAATAGGTCTAATGAGTGATGAGTAGAGGAAAACAATGACCTCTTTTTACCTGGATGAGAAACCTTTTGTGATGAGGTGTGCCATGTAGAAGGATTTCCTGACTACTGTGGCAATGTGATTATCAAAGGAGAGACTACTGTCCACCTGTGTCCCAAGGTCTCTTATCACACTTTTGGTATTAAGTAGGCTACCACCTATGTGGTAGCTCATGGGTACAGAGTTTTTACCAAAGGGGATGACAATGCACTTTTTGGCATTAAGCTTGAGGCCATGGCTTTGACACCAGGCATCTGTCTCAGTGAGGCCCTTTTGTAGGATGTCCACATCATTAGAAGTATCAATTATGGCTTCTACTTTGCAGTCATCTGCGAACTTCGTAAGCCAAAGACCTTCTGTGTTAGCCTGTACTTCAGAAAAGTAGATACCAAACAGGAGAGGACCCAGGGCTGAACCCTGTGGTACTCCACTTGTCATTGGTCTGAAGTTGGATTTGGAGTCTGCTACTTTCACAGTGTGGGTTCTGTCAGTGAGCCAGTTGGCAACCCATCTTGTGACATAGGGATGTATACCTAGTTTAGTGAGTTTATGTATAATCCTAGAGTGGGGGATGGTGTCAAAAGCCTTGGCGAGATCTAGATAGGCTGTGTGAACCACCTTACCCTTGTCTACAGCTTTGGTGACTGCTTTAAAGAAGTCAGTCAGGTTTAGGAGACATGATCTGCCATTTACAAACCCGAACTGGGTGGGGTCCAGAGTTTGGAGATTACCAATGTCTTTGTTTATAAATTCCATGATGATACATTCCACGGCTTTGCAGACCAGGCTCGTTAGGCTAATGGAGAGGTAGTTTCCGGGGTCCATGGTGGCTCCTCCTTTGTGGAGTGGGATAACCGTCACCGTGCGCCATTCAGTGGGCACAAAGCCTGAAGTTAAGCTATGATTGAACATGGTGCTTAGGTGGGGTGCCAGTTCATTCTGTAGTTCATGTAGAATGCAGCCTGGGATATTGTCAGGTCCCATGGATGCTGTGTTCCTGGCTTTGGTGAGTGTGGTTTTTACCTGTGCAGCCGTGATTACAGGAACTTTGCATTCTTCCAGTATAGAGATGGGCCCTTTAGAGGGTGAGGGGGGTAAAGTTAGCACTGAACCTATCTGCCAGGATGTTGGCAATATCAGTTGGTTCTATATATTTAGTGCCATTGTGCTGTAACTCAGATCAGATCTGAGTGTTGCCATTGAGATTCTTGACATAGCTATAAAATGCTTTGTGGGTGTCTTTAGAATCAGTGGCAATTTTGTTTTCATAACTAGCTTTGGAGGATTTTATGAAGGATCTCAGCTTCTTACTGAGGCTGACCCTGGAATTCTTCTAGTCATGGGATTTTACTCTTTTTTGCAACAGTTTCTTTCTTCTGTTGTAGAGTTTGTTTATAGCAGGGGACCACCATATCTCTATCAAAACAAAATCATCTTTGTGGGGTCTGTCGAACTCTTACAAACCCAGTATGTCTATATACTGGGTCCAACAACAAATAATGAAGAAACTTCTCTGTGTGGAAGATCTAAGATTCCCTAGAGTTTCTTAGAGTTCAGGCACCTAATAAAAAACATACTGTGAATATCCCACCTGATAACAGGTGGTAGAAATACTTTCTTTAAAAACTTTCCAAAGTATTAATCCAGTATTGAAAGTAGGGAAGCACAAGCTTATTCAAGTTGAATCTTTTTTATTAAAAACACAAAAACAAGCAATGCAAATAGTAGCTGAAAAAACAGAATACAGTGTAGAAATTAACTATATGAATGGATTAGCTAAGGGGGCAGTGATGGCTCCCAGCATAGCCAACATAGCCCTGGGCAAGTCAGAAGAGGATTCTGTGCTCACCAAGAGGAATTTCAAGCAGCACATGTCATGTTATCTTAGTTTTATCGACAATATTTTTATTGTATGGAAAGGTGACGCTTTACAGCTAGAAGAGTTAATCAGGTACATGAATCTAACTACTACCTTCCTGCGTTCCTTCCACAGCTCCAGCTCAACCATGTTTTAGACATGCTAATTTCCAGCGACATTAACAACAGCAGAAATTCCACTGATCTTTACTGAAAACTGAAGAGAGTGAACCTTTTACTCCACAGTAAAAGTCTGCATCCCACCAAGACAAAATATAATATGGTTAAGTTCCAGGGATATAGGTTAGCTAGAATAACCATAAAGATGGAAACTTTTCTGAGAAACCTTAATGATTTGGAAAACTATTTCTTAGCAGGGAGTATGAGAACCAAATGTTAAGAAACTTTTTTGAACCAATCATTGAGCTTAAAAACACGCATGAACCCACACTAAACTGACCCACTGGAAGAATTTTTAAGAAATTTGTGGACAATAAATCAAAACACAGCTGCATACTGATATACACTATGGATTTTCATTGTATCAATAATATTATTAAGGAGAACTGGGCCATAATAACAGAAAGCCCTTATCTTGTACAGATTTTGGGTGAAGCCCCAACTTTTGTATATAAGAAGGCTAGAAATATTAGGAGCTTTGTAGAAAGAAAACCTAAACCACAAGAAAGGAACATAAAACAAAGTGAAACAAACTGTTCATTTTGCACCTACATTCAAGTGGGAGACTCTTTTTACTGCCCATAATTTAAAGAAACTTATTAAGACTAATGCAGGTGGAGACAGCAGCTTTACGCAAGTTGTTTACAGGCTAGTTGTAATGGATGTGATGCATTTTACATGGGAAAGACTATTAATAAACTGAAACAAAGTATTTCGGGTCATCTATCCGAGATAAGGTCTAAATGCAGAAACAGTGCCCTGGTCATACATCTTCAACTCCAAAGAAGACACTCTGGGTTTAAATGTCAAATACTTGATCAAACAGACCTCACTGAACTTGAAGGAGATATCCCAAATACTTTAGAAAAACAAGAACTTATATGGCAACTAAGGCTGAACTCTTTTGGAAAGCCTGGACTAAACTATTATTGCTCAGTACTAGAGCTAAGAAACACCCCGATTCTCTATGGCTTGCACGGCATGCAGGATTAGTGCAGGAGCTTCAGCAGGCAATGTCTGCCATGTGATCAAGGAACAGCCTGCAGGGGCTTGCACGAGCGCTCCTGCACTAGTCCTGCACGGACTAAGCCCCTGTATGCAAATCACCCAATTTGCAGGAGAAATCCATGCAAATGAGGTGAATATGCGATCCAGGAAGCTTGCAACTGGCCGTGCAGGACTAGTGCAATCTGCAGAAATGTACTCGGTTAATAACCGAGTACATTTCTGCAAAATCCAAAACGGAGCTGTGACAGCTCCAAATAAAGGCTGCTTATCAGTTAGGAAGCATGCCAATGGCCAAGTATAAGGCCATTGGCATTGCAAACAGCCAAAAAAATAAAAAAAAATCAACTTTTATTTTTTTTAGTCGATCTCAGCTGTTTAAGCATAGGGCAGGTCGCACAAATGGGATCAGGGGGGAAATAAAATAAACCTAAATTAAGCATTCTAACTAAAATCACTATTCTGCCCTGAAAGTCAATGGCAGGCAGAAGACATCATGGCCAGTGAGCAGTGGTTGCTAAGGGGGGAGGCTCAGTGTGAGACATGTAACTATGCATTAGCAGGCAATCCTATGCAAATGAGGGTAATGATAGTGAATCCCAGTTTTCCCCAGCATGCTAATCAGGTCCCAACAGTGTAAGAGTAGGAATAGCTTGATGCAAGCCTAAGGAGTTAGCTGACATCATAGGGGTGTGTCAGGCATACTGTAAGCGGATTGGACCCCTGTGGCTCGGGTTTGCTCCTAGCTTAGCACAGCTAAGCTAAGGGGTATGGCTGAATATGCCTAGCACTCTTTACATTGTCTAAGCAGGTGTGTGTGCCACGCATCGGGTTTTAAAGGAAGAAAATAAAAGTTAAACTAGGAAATAGCAGCACTGTACACATTTGAGCACTCTGTTTGCATGGCGCCTGCGGGCTTAAACAGGAAGGCAATGGGAAGGGAAAACAGCAGCAGGAAGGTAATTAAGGAGTACTAGCATAGCTGGCAGGTGAAATGTATCAGAATCAGCCCATTACACATGTAGCAGACCAGACCAGCCCAGAACACTACTATAAACTATGCAAACACCTTCCCTTCTGGTTTTTCCCATACTCTACACCACCAGTGTATACAAGCGGGGAACTTTTAACAAACAAACCTACAAAATGAGTGGGGCTGCAGCAGGCAACATAGAACAACATGTGCAAGAGGCTGAGGGTGGTGAGGATGTGAATGCTGCCGATCAACCCACAGTGAGGAGACGGAGAAGAGTTTACAGACCCAGGGTAACCTACCAGGGGCTACATGAGCTGGAGATAGTGGAGCACTATAGGGTGGACAGGGACCTCCTACAGCAAATTGTTGAGCTGTGCTGGCCATGCCTGATACACCAAACTGACCAAGGGGAACCCATCCCAGTGGATACCAAGGTATGTGTAAGCCTAGGAATACTAGCCACAGGTACCTCCCAAAGCTCAACTGGGGATATCATGGGGATCTCACAGGCATCAGCATCCAGAGTATTCCACCAGTTCCTGGATGCCATGTCAGCACATGCCGGTGAGCACATATATTTCCTCAACACCCGTGAGGTGTTGGCCAACAATATGTGTTTCTTAATAGCAGAATACCCTGAGGTAGTGGGTGATATAGACTGCACGCACATATGCATCAAAGCACCACCCACTGATCAGGGTAGGGCCTACATCAACCACAGGGGCATCCCCTCCATCAACTGCCAGGTCATCTGTGATGCCCAAGGCACTATAATGAATGTGTGTACTGGCTACCCTGGAAGCTATCATGATTCCCACATTTGGCATCTGACGCAGCTGTACCAGAGATTTGCCAATGGGGACATCCCCTACGGTCACCTGGGGGGGGTGCTGGTTACACACTGGAGCCATGGCTGATGACACCCATCATAAATGCACACACATCTGAACAAGAACGCCATAATGAGGCACAAGCACAGACCTGATTTATAATAGAGCGTGTGTTTGGGATGCTCAAGTCATGGTTCTGGTGTCTGGACACATCCGGTGGAGCCTTGCAGTACTCACCAGCTACATGTATCCAAATTGTTATGGTATGTGCCATGCTAACAGGAAAAAAGAACAGTAAAACAAAAAGTAACCACCAAATAGTTCCCCCGGTAGGAAAAAAAAAAAAACAATAAAACACACAGTGTACACACTCACACTGTAAGAAATAATCTCAGGGGTGAAGGCATGTCCTTCTGAGAAAGCTGCCATGCTACACAATATGATCCTGCAGAAGCAGCTGCAGCAGGAACAGCATGGGGCAGGGCCACACAGCCCCCAACCAATGCCAAGGCCTGCACAGGCACAGAGTGACTTGGAGGAGAAACAACCTGAGCCTGCCCCAGTAGGCAGATGGAGGCATGCCCAGTATGCTGAGGCCACGGCAAAGAGACAACGCATAGCACATACACTGACACAGTAGGGAACCAGGGAATGACACCTCTCTCTGACTCGCACATACAGTAAAATGGATGCCAAACATGACATTACCTGTGCTCAACCATGTATAGGGAGTGTACTATGTGCATCCAACATAGGCAGCCCTCCAGCGCCATCCTCAATCTTGGCACACTCACAAGGTAAGTCAATCAACCTACCAATTGCCAAATGGAGTAGAATGTGTTGTTACCTGTATCTATGGTATGGATGTGAGCATGCAAGGGAATTGGGTGGCTGAATGTTATGGCAGCAGATAGTAGACACTCATAGTGGCACCATGACATCTGTAACACATACTGGAGTCACCATAGTAGCCAGTACTATACAGGGTGACAAAACCCACTGCAGGAAATGTGCTGGGCAACATGTGCATCCATATGACTCACACATGCCAATCAGGGAGGTTCACATACCCAACAACAGTCTCAGCCAGCAGGACAGGTGTAGACAAACCCAAACAGAGGCTGTGCTATGGCACCTGAATGATGCCTATGGGTAACCTCCCCCCCAGGCCTACACAGACAGACTACAGCAGGTCAGGCAGTGGGATGTTAGTTCTGAAGGGGAGGAAGTCAGACACTAATATGTAGGGCAACAAAAGCTAAAACCTGTAGTACACTATGCCACTAGTCAGAATGATAGGTTAGAATACAGAATGAAATGGAGTACTTGACATACCAGTACAGTCATAGCAAATGTGTGCATGTGGAAGGTGTGCACCCATCCTATGTAGATATGTAGAAACAGTAAGGTGTGCCCCCCCACTCCCATGTATACATGTAGAAACAGTCAGGTGTGCCCCCCAATTCTGTGTAGAAATGTATAAAACAGTCAGGTGTGGCCACCCGCACCCTATGTAGAAATGTAGTAACAGTCAGGTGTGCCCCCCCACTCCCATGTAGATATGTAAAACAGTGAGGTGTGTCCCCCCCAATTCTGTGTAGAAATTTAGTAACAGTTAGGTCTGCCTCCCCTATCCTGTGTAGAAATGTAGTAACATGTATGAGTGGGTATAATATGAGTGGAGCACAGATGGCCAGAGGTGGCCAAGATAGCAGGATAGGTTGTAGCATTTGCACAATATGCAGGTCTGAGTGTGTTAGGATGGTGTGTGGTGGTGTTTCATAATGTGTGAGAGCGGTCAGTATGTATGCATGTTGAGGTAAGACCTGGTGGCCATTGCCCACTACTGCTGATAACAGGGACAAGCCCTCACAACTGTAATGCCAAAGACAATCGCCACCAGTATAACACATGCAAGCAGTAAACCATTGTAAATGTATGGTGGTAATATGTGCCACCATCTGAAAGACTGACATGGCATGGCTGTTGGTCTAGATATACAAGCAGTACACAGTACCCCAAAAATACAGTATATATTGTGTCACTGTGAAATGGTGACACCCTTGGATTTGTACATATAGGTATGCATCACAGTAACAGGACCTATAGTAGGGGATACCGGTGAGGTCTGCCTGAACACCTGCAGATCACAAAAAAGGTAGGACTGATGTATTGGGAATCAGCTGATGTACCCGCACATGCAAGCATAACTGTAATGCCCCATGCATATCTGTGTGTCAGATGCAAGTATTGTCCATAGCACACATGCACCCAGCCATGCAAACACCACCCACAGGCACCTCTCTGGCAATATCTCTGCTGTGGGGAATGGGTACAGTATGACCCCACCTGTATAGGGCAATAGGGGAAGACTGCAGCATGTAGTGCAGGTGTCCCATGCAGGTGTGTCCCTAGCTGTAGGTAGCACCTGCCAGCATCCACACCACCTGATCAAGACTGACCGAAGGTATTGGCATGAACAACTATCACATCTACCCTGTCACCCCAGGGGAATATACTGTATGGTGGTCTGGGACTGTAGGACTGACAGAATGCAATGGCCTGCATCAACACCTAATGCCCCACAGGTGTCTGCCAAAAGCCCATGTCTCACATGTACTGCCAATGCATGTTATGTCATGGACACCCAAATAACAACATAAAACACTCCATTTAAGCCATATGCAAGGTCATGTGGACAAACCACAGTAACATGTCCACCATGTCCCACTGCATGATCTGTGGACCAACACTAACACACACCTGTGATGTGGTGATACCCTTAGGGAAAGTATCACAGAATGTATACATAATGTATGGAAGAGGTTAGAATAACAGAGGGTGGTGTGGGAGCATGGGCAGTATGGAATGTGCAGAGTCCGACACCAAGCTGTGTGCACACTATCCCTGGCTGCAAACACATAAATGGGTGGCTACACACCTGCCCGTACACCACAATAGAGTAAATGTCTTGAGCCATGGCCCCTGCCTCTGGCTAATGTGCAAATCTCTACAGCTGTGAGGCATTGCCACAGCAAGATAAGGCCATACTGCCATGTTGATGGGCGGACAAGTATGAGATCCTCTGCCAGCACTGTACCAAGGTGCTGAACTGGATACACAAACCCAGCACCAAGTGTCTCCAGAATGGCATAACTTACCATGAATACGTAGGTGTCTGCCCACAATACCGGACACAGATGCAGTCACCCTTGTCCCATAAGTCATCACTGTGAGCAAGAATGTCCATCTGACAGTACATGAGGACAGAAAACATCACTGTGTCTAACAGTACACATGTCTGAATATCTCTGCTAACAGCAGTACCATGCAGCTGAAGCAGCACAGACACAATCACCTACAATACACACTATCCCCTGCACAGTTTGTCCCCATATTGCCAATAATTGACAGATACCCTGCAGAAACAGTATGCTACCCATAGGTGTACAACACAAATGTCTGCACTGCAGTACAAGCTACCTGGAATCGATCCACACGTTCAATACAGAAGGGCATACTGGGCATGCTCACACATTTAGAGAAATGAGGGCAATGTCAGCCAACAACATACCAAAAGGTTATACTGGGCATGCTCGCACACTTAAACAAATGAAAGCCATGTCTGCAAACAACAGTGGGTCAGACATATCTGGTATTTGCAGATGTTAGTGCAGACATTCCTCAGTATGCATCACTCATGCTTTGCACACACACTGGATAGGAATACAGGCATATATCCAAGGACAACACACTATAACAAGCCAAAAGTAGATGTACACAGATGTGTGGAATAGAGTGACTGTCACAAGGGGCCATCCATTATGAGGCCTGTCCTACCCAGTGCACAGCCAAATGGTTGCAACCACATGAGGTTCAGATGTCACTCACTTTTGACCTTAGCCACTGGTATCTGTCAGCATGACGGACTATGTGGTGCAAGTGCTAGCTGTGCAACATGACTGTACAAAGAAGTAGTCATCTAGCAGCTGTATACATGTACCTGTGGAATATACCCTGCGTGTGCCCGCATGTGGTGTGTCAAACTCTAGATGAATGGTTTATGGCCCATGCACACACACTGCACTCCCCATAGCTGTACTATGACAAGCCTGCTGATGTCATCCACTTTGAAATACACCCTTGTGAAAGGTGTAGGCCAGTAATCTCTGTGGCGCTTCCTATAACTGCGTACTGCTGTAGTGTGATAAACTAGTTAGGTAAGAGTTCTAATCCCAGACATGTCAGGTGTGTGTGTGTGTGTGTGTGTGTGTGTGTGTGTGTGTGTCTCTGTCTGAAATGCACCTTTTGGAAAGCTGCAGCCCAGTGATCTCCATGGCGCCTCCTGTACCTGCGTACTGCTGTAGTTTAATAAACTAATTAGGTAGGAGTTCAAATCCCAGACATGGCAACTGTGTGTGTTTGTGTGTGTGTGTGTGTGTGTGTGTATGTGTGTGTGTGGGTGTCACCGTCTGTTTAGAGAACAATGCTTTTTAGGCTAGTCACACTCACTACAATTCAGATGCCCTACTTTGTCAAGGCTGGTAATGTCATACACTGTGTCCTATAACTGTGTACTGCTGTAGTGTGATCAACTACCTAGGTAGCGGTTCTAAACACAGACATGGCAAGTGTGTGTGTGTGTGTGTGTGTGTGTGTGTGTGTGTGTGTGTGTGTGTGTGTGTGTGTGTCTCTCTCTGTCTGTGTAGGGAGTAATGCATTTTAGCCTAGCCACACTCACTACATTTCAAATGCCCTACTTTGGCAATCCTGCTGATGTCATTCATTGTGAAATACACCTTTGGGGAAGGAGTTCTCCAGTGATCCCTGTGGTGCATCCTATAACAGCTTCATGCTGTAGTGTGATATAGACCTCTGTTAGGTGTTCTATACCCACACATGTCGGTTGTGGATGTTTTGTGTGTGTTTAAATGTCTGTAGAGGGAGCAATGCATTTTAGCCTAGCCACACTCATTACAATTTGAATGCCCTACTTTGGCAATCCTGCTGATGTCATTCATTGGGGAAGGAGTTCTCCAGTAATCGCCGTGGTGCATCTTATAACAGCTTCATACTGTAGTGTGATATAGAACTCTGGTAGGGGTTCTATTCCCACACGTGTTGGTTGGGGATGTTTTGTGTGTGTTTCAATGTCTGTAGAGGGAGCAATGCATTTTAGCCAAGCCACTCTCACTACAATTCGAATGCCCTACTTTGGCAATCCTGCTGATGTCATTCATTGTGAAATACACCTTTGGGGAAGGAGTTCTCCAGTGATCCCTGTGGTGCATCCTATAACAGCTTCATGCTGTAGTGTGATATAGACCTCTGTTAGGTGTTCTATACCCACACATGTCGGTTGTTTATGTTTTGTGTGTGTTTAAATGTCTGTAGAGGGAGCAATGCATTTTAGCCTAGCCACACTCATTACAATTCGAATGCCCTACTTTGGCAATCCTGCTGATGTCATTCATTGGGGAAGGAGTTCTCCAGTAATCGCCGTGGTGCATCTTATAACAGCTTCATGCTGTAGTGTGATATAGAACTCTGGTAGGGGTTCTATTCCCACACATGTCAGTTGTGGATGTTTTGTGTGTGTTTCAATGTCTGTGTAGGGAGCAATGCATATTAGCCTAGCCACACTCACTATGATTTGAATGCCCTACTTTGGCAATCCTGCTGATGTCATCCAATGTGAAACACACCTTTGGGGAAAGAGTACTCCAGTAATCTCTGTGGCGCATACTATAACTGTGTAGTGTAATAAACTAGTTAGTTAGGATTTCTAATCCTAGACATGACAGGTGTGTGTGTGTGTGTGTGTGTGTGTGTGTGTGTGTGTGTGTGTGTGCATTGTATGATGCATATGATCACATTCATGTTTACTACAACCCCATAGGCATACTGAAGCATGCTGTCTGATGTCAGACACCTCCCCATACCCTTTGCCCATATAACCTCCATATGACCCCTGTGGTGCATGTGATACCTGCACAGTAATGTGTTGTAGGAATCTCACTAGTGATGAGTTGTATTCCTGGCCCTACCAAGTGTGTCAATGTGTGTGCTTCCCTGTGAGAGTGTGGCTTTGTTGATGCTGGCACCTGTTCATGCAGACAGGCACATGTACTACACCTACTGTATAGCTAGCATATCCCTGTTGCAGATGTCACTCACCATCATATATATGTTCTGAGGGCTCCTCATCATGTAACCTATGTGGCACATCCAATAACTGAATAGAAATGTGATAGCACTACATAGCCATCAGGAGCTTGATACCCCGTGCTGGTAGGTGTGTGACACAAACATACTTAAGTTTTACTCTCCCACACCTCCCTGACTTGTCTTTGTCTCTGTCTGCCTCTCTCACTCCTTCTCTGGTAGATGTGGAGACCTACACCTGATTTGCTTAGGCAGCAGAATGTATATTTTAAGTGATGCTCATGATCAGCTGATGGCCTCTGCATGAATTGTAGCCCTCGTCCAGCTGATTGCATGTGGAACAGCTGTGGTAACATTCCCATACCCAATTGCATGGAAACACACTCCAATATCTAGGAACATTGTGTTGGTGTTGGGCCTTTTCATTCACTGTGAGCAGGAACTCGATCTGTTGTCTGGCAAACAGCATCTCAGATAGATTGGGGATTTACCTCTAACAACATACACTGTGGAAACAGGGTAACACACAGGAGGGGGATGTGCCTGACCTGACTACAGACTGTAATTGCTGCTATACTGCATTTGGAGTAATGTTGGTTTAACAGGGTGTGTGTGGATATGGCTGTCCTACATGTTTTAATACCTGCCATGTCAGTGCTATGTTTATGAGGAATCCCCATCTGTAGGGTCATATGCAGACTGGGCAGTGTGTGCTGCCTTTGCTTTCATCTGTTACCCACAGAGCATCTATCTGTGAACTGCAGAAGGTAGTGTGAGGATTGCAGTCTGTAGATGGTGAAAGTCGTGACAGTTACTGACTTCATATCCCTCATAGGACATATGTTGCAACAAACCCTGTTACAATAGTAAATGTATGAGGTTATCACAACAACATGTCAATATTGGCCCTGTATATGTGCTTCCATCCACAACTCTGTCAACCTTTATACGTATGTCATGCATTAAGAGGTGCATATGTGCTGTACACCATAATTAGTGACATCATATCTGATAAGCCAGTGAGATATCAGACTGCTACACATGTTATGTACAGTAGGGGTTATATTTGATGACATAACCTGGACATTCTGTGGTTGTGTGTACAGTACTGAGGTCTGTGTACTTATGGTGAATGTCGACAGTGTGTGCATTGTTAATATGTACTTTGGCCTGTGTACAGACTGTGGTAGATGTCATTGGTCTTGGTCCCATCCTATCTGATGTTACATGATGCTCCACTGCACGTTACCATATCGGCTTACATGTTTGTAGGGCCATACACACACATGTCCCGTACCACAGACAGGCATTGGACCACACTGTGTAGCAGCCTAGTATAAGTAGGATTAGTGTGTGAGTGGCACATATGAGGATGGTGTTGAACAGATAGTCCATACACTGTAATACTATGCTAGCTTACCATATGTGGCTGTGGCTGTGTTGTGGTTATGCACTTTCACACAAGTGTATCTTACCCTGTGCTGTGACATGCCTGTAGAGCCTGCTATATATACAGGTACATGTGCATTCCACCGTAGGAAATGTAGGCCAGTGTTGAGCCAGTCTGCCTGTAGCCTGCAGAGTGCTTTGTTACATGCCTAGCAGCTTAGTGTACTTACCCAGTGAGATGTCATGTCCAGATACTGGCCAGATGTACTGCTGCCGGGCCTCCCTTAACAGTCATGTATGTCAGACAGAGCAGTGGGATGCTGTACAGATGTATGTCAATATCTAGTGGGTAGTATGTGGCCATGGCACCTCTGTACCAGTGGTTATTATGTGTCAGGACAGACAGGGGTGTGTGAAATCATAACCTATGGGGGCAAATGTATACCAGTCGTTACATGTTATACCCATCTACATGGCTGTTAACATCCACATTGTCAGGCTTGGTCCACATGTTTTGCACTAAGGGGTTCTGTGTATACCTCTGAACTGTCTAGAGTGTATCAGAATGTCCAAATATATTGGCCAATATCTCTGCTGTAGTCCACAGGAGCATTACATGCTAGCAGCAGTACTGTACTATGATGTTCTTAGTTTGTCTGTCAGTAGCCAATGGCGCACATGTGAAAAGCAGATGTGACCTCCCACACACACCATGTCTGTGAAGACAATCCCTATTACAGTAGCAATAGTCTACTAATATACCTGCTATACATACCTGGCATCCCCTTGCACTACGAAATTGGGAGTATAGGGGCTGAGGTAGGGCTACACTCAATGTTCAGGACATATGGTGAAAATATATGTATATATAATTATCCAGATATCTATATAGATATATACACATATTTATTTATTTATTTTATTTATTTTACATTTGTTGACCAGGTTAGTCTGGCTGAACCTTTGGCTCATTTTCAGCAGATACCTGGGGAGAAAAGCTCCTCAGGACTAGAAAACAATTTATTAAATTTTAGTAGCATAGTAGTAACAATCAGCTATAGGATCTTACAAGCAGAGATCTAGAGAGAAAAAAAGCTCCACAGGCAATTCAATTATACAGAGTATTAACAATTTTCAAACAAGTACGTGAGTTGTTACAAACAAGGTTTTAAACAATTAGCAGAAGAAAATGTGACTAGTTACAATATTATTTATATTTATATTTATATTTATATTTATATTTATATTATATATATACATATTGACATATATGGATGGGTATGTATATGTACATAGATATATATATGCACACGCAGATATATACATATACAGAGCAATATATGTCTACACATATACAGATAGTGATACATATGCACATATATGTATGGATATCTACATATATATTGACAGTAGTAGTTATATCAGAATAGATATGTATGCACATATAGTTATAGATATCTACATATATACCAACATAACTAGGCATATCTGTACACATAGGATGTGCATACATATATAGCTATATAGACATATATCTATATATACATATACATATATCTATATATACACACACACATATATATATATATATATATAGATATATATATATATATATATATATATATATGTACATACGAAGAGATGTACACATGGCCATATATATGTAGCACTATACAGATGTGTATACAGACATATGCATGAGTATACATGTGTATGTACATGTAGACATATATAGACCTATTATATGTATACGATTATATTCCTGTCATGACCTGAGACGTACCTTCCTGGACTACATGAAAAGAGACATAGAGGTGCTCTCTGACTCCGGATATTGGCTAAGTTGCCTGTCCCCCCATAGTGCCTTTTTTAGAAAGGCTCAAAAGACAAACCTGGAAAAAAAAAGGGTAATGCTGCTCAACGCCAGAAGTCTAAATCTTAAAATGCAGGCACTCGATGCACTCTCAGTATGGAGAACATCAACGCCTGTGCAGTACTGGAAACCTGGTTCAAGGCTCCTGAGGCATCCCCAGCACTACCAGGCTATACGGTGTCATATCAAGGACACCATTACCCAGGTTATATAACACACATGAGCATAGAGACCATACAGGTGCACCAACTATAGCAAACTGCTACAACTGGTAGCATAAGTTACAGACCCTGCTCCCAATCTCAGGAACCCCCATCAGCCTTCCTGAAGACATTGATATGAATGTATCACAAATACCATCACCATCATACTGGGAGACTTCAATACCTTAACATAGATTGGGTACATTATTCTAGCCCTAACCCTCCTAGCCCAAAGGTTCCTGGAATTATAAATGCATGGGAACAACAACAACCCCTCCACTTAGGGAGATAATATACTAGACCTGATCAACAAACCAATCACCCTGGATATACATATCCCCACCACCCCCAGGAGCAACAGTGAAAAAAAACTCCAAAAGCAAGACTTCCACTCTTCTTAAGACTGAGATGGTATCCTTTAAGCCCACTGGGCCAGTGCCAGATGTGCATGATCATGCATTCCCAAATAAATCAAGAAACAAATTGTATAACAAAAGAAGGAAGCTACTGCACGACAAGAATAAAACAAATAAAGGGAAGACATCTCTGATCAACACTAGCAGAAAACTATGTTCTCTCATAAAAACATCCAAACTTTTTGAGAAAAAATCGCTAAGGACACTAATCAGCTATTTATAAACCTGGGTGGAAACCTGTGGAACCTCAAATTTCTCTCCTCACCCCTAAAAGAAGAAATACTTATCAATCTCCTGTCATCTCATGTCCAGGTGAGGAGAGCCTCAGCAAAGCTAAAAACACAGCATCAATGGGACCTGGCCCGGTAGGTTGGATTATATGAACTCCAAAGAGGAGCTAAACCCGACATAAAAATGCTATTTAACCTTAGCCTTACTACAGGATATGTAATTTGACCTGGCATTGCAGCAGCAACGGTCCCACCACTCAAAAGGAGTACCTCCTACAGACCCTGGGAACGCAGACCATACAGCCCTACCTGACTTGGCTAAGGCCTAACTCAGACATCATGGATAAAGCTCAGCTTAGCTTGTATGTAAATGGTCACTAGATGGGTTGCAAACTGGCTAAAGGCCAGAACCCATAAAGTTAAAATCACGGAGCAATCAGAGACTCAAAGCCAGTCACAAGTGGTGTCCCACAGGATCTGTCCTGAACCCTGAAACCAGCATTTTTTTTTCGTGAAATTAAAGCAAATGTGGGAGGGTTAGTTGACAAAGTTCGCAGATGAAAACAAACCAGGATAGCAAGTCCTAGAGCCAGACAGACACACACAACCAAGCAAATACAAAGTGTCTTCAACGGACAACTGGTGCCGGAGTCAGTCATGGCTCTTAAAACGCCAAACAATGTATAGTCATCCCCAAACCGGAAAAACACCCACAAATTATCACATAGACAAACTCCACTGGAGTAATGAAAAGTAACTGAGAGACCTAGGGACCCAAGCTCAGTGACCTCCTCATTTGACACCACATTTGCCAGTGGTTAAGAAGACATTCTACCTTGCACACCTTATCATGAAGGGATTCACATCCAGATCCAAGGATGTCATTGTACCCTATACTCCTCCTCATCAGACCGTACCTCACCCGCATTTGAGCTGAACAGGAGACCAAAGTACCTCATCAAGAGAGGACTGGCAAGGGTCTCCATATGTCTTATTATGCCAGACCACTAAAGCTTCCCCCTCTATTCAGCAGCATACAGCCTGCTCAGAGTGATCTTGTGCTCGACGTAAGGCCATGTCCAATCAGGAACTGATGGACATGCTCCACCTCAAAAAAATCAACATCCAGAACCACGAGAGCCAAAAAGACTAAACTCTCGCACAAGTATGAATAGGACGACGCTGAGGATATATATCACCCAGAGAGGCTTCCCCACTTTGGAACAGAATCCTAGTTCATACAGGCAGAGCCCTCCTCACTAACTCTTCAAGAGAAATCTTGATGAGTTTACCCTAGGGTCACTGTCACACTACTAGACAGGGGCACAGTAAACCACATTCTATTATTATATTATCCTTCACTGTGTCACTGACACAGAGAGACACAGTTCTAAATCTCTTCTCTATTTTTGGCCATTTCATCATGGGTGGAGTGGGCACATCATCACTATGGCTAGGCTTACAAATGCCCCAGGGCAGATAGCCTAGTACTAAACTATGAAACTATGAAACTATGAGTAAATGTCACGGTTGTGTATACCCTCCGACATGTATCTCATAGTACGTATCTGCTATGTGCACATCATGATAAAACAACATATGTGATGCAACAGTCATATGAATAACAAGGACTACACAATTTAGGAACTACAGGCAAATGTTCAGTACTACTCAATATGTGTATTGACAGCTATATTGGTAAAACAACAGCAGTCTTCAAAGTGGTCATGGCGTAGTGGTTCAGTGTTGTGACTTCAGTGTATAGGGTCCTGGGTTCAAGACCTGCAAGGGCTGTTCATTTTGTTGCCGGGCAGAACAAGGGCTGTCAGATACAAAGTGGTTAAGGCAGTTTTGAGCTGCTTTAAGTGCATTTGCATGGGTTTGCATGAAGCTAAGTGGTGCTAAGCTATGGGTAAATGTACAGGCACTTACACAATGTAGGCAGCACTTACCAGTGCACAAATTAGCTTAGCTGTTATGTTGCAGCAATGTTGATACTTGTTAAGCATAGCTTAGCTCTGGTAACCAGGACACACAACCCAGTCTGATAATCTGTAATAAGTGTATGTAATGCCATGTACAATACATGCACCTATGTGCTGTCATTACAATAGCAAGGGGTGTGAGTGTCATGTGTGGGACACAGACATATATGAGGCTTGTACAGCACTGCTATCCATGTGAATGTGTTACATACAGGTGTAGTAGTCCAGGGTACGTGCTGTCACACTGGCATGTAGTGTATCATGGCAGTACTACTGTTGTCAATGCTAACACAGGCAAGAGCAGAGTGCTTAATGTAGTACTGACAACAGGCACACCTGCGAGCATGGCTGGACACAGAGGCCTCCCTGTTGTATCCCTGGTGTGTGAGCTGTGTCACAGTATATACCCCTTACTGGGTAATGATCCATCATGTGGAATGTAATTGTAGACTACTGTCTGTACAACACATATAAGTGAGGGCATCTGGCATGTAGTTATAGCATACATATTGTTGTCAGACGTCTGTCAACACACTCATGCTACTGCATAGCTACTTGCCAAGCTGATGACTGTCAGTCCCTGTACAGATGTGCAGATGGCAGGTATCCAGCTGGGACATGTACAGGCAACCTAAGCTTGATTGACACTGACATGTCTGCCCAACTGTGTAAGAAGTGGCACATATAGGAGATGTCACCCTGTATGCACCACATGCCACAGGTACCTCCACTACACTAACACAGTCAACAGAACATGCTTGGGTACAGGTTTCCATCACAGACACTAACCATGTGTTATAATGCATGTTGCATACATATCAACTTGACCACCTCAGTGGCCATGTGCAGGAGGCACCTGAAGGATTGGCTGATGCATGTCATTCTCACCCTGAGGGTCACAACAGTAATGCCTGTTGGTTGATTGCTCGCTGCCACCTGGCAGGTGGCAGGATAACACTGTACACACAACCCCTACACAACCTATCTCCCCTTGGACAATAGCTAGGTACACAGCTATGACCACCTGCAGGGATGCACCCCTGTACTGACACATGTGTACGTGTGCATGACTGAGCATAGTGGCATCTGTGTGTTAGCACACCTGTACATGGGAATTCCATGAGGGCCTTCACAACCAATGTAACACCCATTGCCATAGTCAGTTGTGGCTGCTGCTGTATGGGACATTGCATGTACCCTGTTAAGCTCCCCCCCCCATACTGGCTACATGAGCCTTGCAGTACCAGCACAACAGTGTTTTACAAATGGGGTGACAGACATGGGCATGTGTGTGTAGTTGTGCATGTCTGTATATCTGTAGGGTACAGCATTCCAGGGCCACATACTCCTATTACAATACCCATTGCCACACAGTAATACAGATAGTGTTGTTGCTGCCCATAGGTGAGGCATGACAATGCAACACCTTACTACGTGTGTGGCATGTGCATGAGATACATATCCCTGTAGTACCAATGTTGGGGTATACTATGGGTTGTATCACAGTTGCGGACAATGTGAGTTTCAGGGAATACAATATCCAGTGGTGGATGTGGGTGCTGTGTACACTGTTATTACACCAAGGTACACCCGATATATGTCCCACGTACCACGTTATGGTTACCACTGTCACCATCAATCATACAGGTAATTGTTACCACAATCCAAGCCAGTTATGCATGTGATGTGTGCAGCCTACCTGTAACACATTGGAGATGCTGTCAAGTTAGTTAGCAGTGACAGGCCCTGGTATCTCAGATGTGTGTCTGGCTGTTATGTGTCTGTAAGTGTGTATATGATGGTATGTCACACTATGTTTTGTCCAAATACACCCATTAGATCCCCCATTAGCATACTGTACATGTTGGGGGATGTTCTGCATGTACCATGTAACCTGGGACACACCTCACCCTAAAAGCTGTGCAGTGTGTACAACGTAAGCCACACACTTCAGTATCACAACATAACTAGGTAGGGGTCTAGTCCCAGTGTTGCCAAGTAACAGTGTGCGTGTATGTGGATGGGTCTACATCAGGTTGCAGGATATACACACCTCAGCGGGCCACCTGTCCATGTGGCACAGGCAATAACTGGTTTAGTAACCTGTGAAATGTGTTCGACTGTACCCCAGATATGTCACAGCCATGGTGTCATCACAGTGACATACCCCGTTGTGGAATATGACTGCAGACCATCCTCGTGCTGACACATGTACACCTACAACACAAATAGCTAACATTATAGGGACGGCAATCAACCAGTGTTACTAACAGCTATAATGCATCATTGCTGGATGGCTACACTACCCACCAAATATGCCTTACACTCTACTCCCTACAACATGGTACACTGCAGTACTTTGAGACACTGTGGTACAGTCACCATGTGCATCAGAACCATATCAGCCTGTCCCTGCATTGATGGTATGGATGACAGGGATGTGGCACAGGTATCATCACATGCACAGGGCATCCTAGTGCTGACACATGTTCACTTACAACACATATGGATAACATTATAGAGACCACAAACAACCAGTTTTATTAACAGCTATAAAGCATCACTGCTGGACAGCTATGCTACCTGCCAAATAAATCTTACAATCTACTCCCTACAACATGTTACACTGCAGTACTGTGGTACACTGTAGTACAGTCACTGTGTGCATCAGACCCATATCAGCCTGTCCCTGCATTGATGGTATGGATGACAGGGATGTGGCACAGGTATCATCATATGCACAGGACATCCTAGTGCTGACCAATGTACACCTACAACACAAATGGATAACATTATAGAGACCACAACCAACCAGTGTTACTAACAGCTACAAGACATCATTGCTGGACAGCTACACTACCTGCCAAATATGCCTTACACTCTACTCCCTACAACATGTTACACTGCAGTACTGTGGTACACTGTTGTACAGTAACCATGTGCATCAGAACCATATCAGCCTGTCCCTGCATTGATGGTATGGATGACAGGGATGTGGCACAGGTATCATCATATGCACAGGGCGTCCTAGTGCTGACATATGTACACCTACAACACAAATGGATAACATTGCAGAGACCACAACCAACCAGTGTTACTAACAGCTATAAGGCATCATTGCTGGATGGCTACACTACTTGCCAAATATGCCTTACACTCTACTCCCTACATGTTACACTGCAGTACTGTGGTACACTGTTGTAGAGTCACCATGTGCATCAGAACCATATCAGCCTGTCCCTGCATTGATGGTATGGATGACAGGGATGTGGCACAGGTATCATCATATGCACAGGGTGTGATGTTGGTTTGCCAGAGGCTGAGGGTGGGCCATACATTTGACATCATGTGTGTGGGTGAGGGGTGTACTGTTGGGAGCTGGGTGAGGTGATGTGTATGTAGGTATGGGGTTGCGCTAGGTGTGTTTGCTTAATGTGTGGGTATGCATGCACACAGTTCTGCCATGTGGTTGCCCTACACAGGTGTTTATGGACAGCTGCAGACCATACCTGGCAGGGTGTGCAGTTCACTGCCTCTGGCCATGGACACATGGACTGTGCCTGCCAGGGGTTCTATGGGCACAACCAGGTGCAGGCCTTGATGTGCTACTCTCATCTGCTGATGACATTTGTCCGCTGGTACCAGGTCCCTCCTGGGACTGGCCAGGACCACGTGCACATGGCCTGCTGTGGTGTGGACAGCATCACCCCGCACTGCCAGGACTGCTACTGCCACTATGGGAGCCCCTTGGTGTCCTAGCACATCCATGTTGACTACCAGCTATTGGCATTGCTGGCCTATGTCCACATAGCTGTCGCCATACTCCCACCACATGTTCAAGCATGGACAGAACATAGTTGATGAGGGCCATCATCTCACCAGACCATCTATCCATGAACTCAGTTAATCCACGGATGGCACCAGTCAGTTCACAGGCGTTGTCATTTGAAGATGTGAGAGCAACCCTCTGCAGCCTCAGGCTCTGTCTGTGGTAATGTTCTATACGTGCCTGCACCACCATGACAGCCTGAAACATGCTTCTGCTGGTACCAGCTATGTCGCCTCTGCCAGGGGCATGATGTCCAGCAGCCCTACCATGAACATCCTGGGACATCTGCCTATGTGGTGGCCTGTCAGACATCTGGCTATGCCTGCTGACACCGGACACAGTAGGCATGGTTACCACACTTTCCTGTGCACTGCCACTGAATGCCAGCTGTCCCTCCACTATGGCCACTGGTGATGGGGTGTGTGTAAGCATTGAAACTGTGTGTGGTGGTGGCGTGGATAAAAGGGGGACTTCAAATGTTGGTGCAGTGTCAGCCCCTGACAACCCCACCTGTGCGTCAACATTAATATCATCATCTTCGGTGTCTGTATGGAAATCAACATCAGATTGCATGCAGGAGGGACCCTGACCCACCTCGCCACCTGTGGGGGAAAACAATAAATGCACTTTAAAACCTGTACAGCATTGCCTAACAGTACACACACACACACACACACACACACACACACACACACACACACACACACACACACACACACACACACACACACACACACACATCTCCATAATACCTAACTGTCCATGGCTTTATAGACAGTCCCATGTATATGTCCATGTGTTACCCCATCCTGCATCACACTTGTTAACATAAACATATTGATACCACTCATTAACATCTCAGTCTTCTAAATGCCCACATATGCAGTCACAACACAAGGCCTGTTACTACTTTACCTGCCTGACCTGTGTGTAGTGGTTTTACATGGCCTCACTGCTGTCATTCAGTATGCACCCTCTGTATGTCCAGACATGATGTGCATGGCCCCTATATGTGTGGGCTAGTATGTTGTATCCATAATATCTAGCACTGATGTGTCATGTGTATGTAATGCCCAGTACATGCCAGATATGCTGCTCCTTCAGCCTATCATGTGACAACTGTAATATTTGGATACACTCCCTGGTGTTGACTAGTACTTCCCCAATGCATCTGTTTAGCTGCATACATGGGTTGTAGATGACCTCTCTGCTGACTGCGCTATTAAGGGTGTACCTGGTGTCTACCTTCCCTCTGGATGCCTGTTCCATGCTACAGACCATATTATACTATTTGCTGTCCTGTGATTACACACACATAACAGGTATTCCTGGTGTGTAACGTGGCAGTCCATGTCCATGTACTGCATGGTCCCAAAGGGATGTACAGCCGTATGAACACCCCACAATCCCACATGTGCATACATGGCCACCCACACAAACACACACATGCACACACTCGTCCTACATGCATCTACCTCCCTCCACTTCACCAGAGTGACCCTGGAGGCAAACTAATTAACCACCAGGACACATACACACACACACACACACACACACACACACACACACACACACACACACACACACACACACACACACACACACACACACACACACACACACACATATACAGGTGAGGTTGCACAATGATAGCAGACACAGTCCTCCTGTTACCCATCTGCCAACATGCAGAACACATGGTACAGAACAGCATGCAGTACTGCTATAGTCAATCCATGCTAGCAACAGTATACATGTGTGTGATGCATGTGTTGTGTCACTAGGTGATGCTCCTTTCCCTGGATACCACTGCACCCATGTACACAGTATTGCTGTGCACCTGTTCTGCACCAGGCCATGTACTGTGCACCACAACTCACAGGTGTACAAGCCATTGCGGAATGTGTAGTACTGTGTCAGTTATGTCAGCTTTACTTCTCACAGCCCCTATGTTTTTCAGCAACACAAACTTGGGATGATATGTGGATAGTTGTCATTGGTGAATGCCTAATGCCTGATTTACATCTGTCAACATCAACAGACCATGTATGACCACTCCAATACTCTTACACTTACAACCATCAGAGCATACAGTGGCTATGGGGGGTGTACACACCTTATTGATTTGACACACACATCCTTGATCTGCAATGGGACCACATCACCACATATCTTAGCAGTACATGAGCCTGATATGTGACATATTCCTGTACTTTCACATGCAGTGTCTACAGATTGTGTTAGGTGTGCGGCTGCTGACCACAATGCATACACACCATGTGGGCATATGTGTGCACACCCTTATCATGATGGTTTATCGCACCTCTTGTTGTGTGTACTACAGCAGTCACTGCTCCTGGCAGGGGTACACCAGAGTGGGCCATCTGCATTTGCCAGTGTATGTTCAATCTGCCCTACACATGTCCCCCTATTATGCATGATTGCAAGGTCTACTCATGTGCACATCCCATGGTGTTCACACACTGCCGTCATTATTGCTGTGTGGGTAGGGTTACGGCTGCCACAGGTCCTGAAATAACTATGTACAGATAGAGCCATTCCTAGTGTCCTTAGGATCCCTGCTGCAGTGCACTGGTGTGTCATGCTGAACCCCCACCTCCTTCAGCCTTTATGCAGATGCATGACAAGTAAGCCCTACACATGTGTGTCATTTTGCAGTGTCCCATACACTGAACACCACATGTTGCTGCCTAGACCCAGCTGATAATGTGGACTACTGTAATGCCTTATGCCATATCTCTGCAGCAGTTACCATTGTCCTACAGGTATATACACTGGTGTTACACTGTATATGGGTGTTGTTCTGAACATGTCCCTACTGTAGGCCATGTCTACCACCAGTATGTTACTCCCTGTGGACACATTCCACAATGACAGGATGTTAGTTATCATGCAGGTGTCTGACATACCCTTCCAATACCCCATCATGGTAACCCCTGTGAGATCGTGCATGTCACAGCAACAATACATGCACATATATTTTTCTAATATTGTTGGAAAAGCCTGGAATCTCCTCCCAAATGAACTCTACACTTCCCTCACTATCCTGTTTCAAAAACAAATTGAAAGTGTTCCTCAAAACTCACTGGTTATGCCCCTGCTCAAAACCTGACTAGTCTATATGTCTCTAAATACTTTGCTCTTCCTACCCCGTCTACTCATTAACAGCAACTCCGTCCTATTTAATCTATTATACTATCTATCTATAGAATACCTTGATTGTATTAGCATCCTATGTTATGCTTGTATTCTGCACTGTAAATTTTACTGTAATAACCTCTAATAGCTACTGTTAATAGGATTTATTTGTCTCATGTTTCCTAGTTGTTATTGTGTTAATTCCATTGTCCTATCTTGGAGCTTATCTCTCCAGGCCTCTAATGAAAATGGACATATATCCAGTTAGACTAGCCCAGTCAACAAATGTAAAATAAAATAAAAAAAATAAATAAAAAAATATACAGCATGCATTCAAGGCAGGTGTGTTAGATGTGTGCATGAAATATACCATCACCATTACATGCTCGGTGTGTTGGCAAGCATCTACATAAAACATACTCACCAGCTACAGGCTGCTGCCTTGCTGGTATCCTGGAGGGACCTACATAAGAGGGTGAGAGATGCAATGTCAGTGGCCACACCTGTGGCAGTGCTACAGGTTAGGTGCAGTATTACAATACATCAATGGTACATTCCCATGATACTACCACATCTGGACATCTGTTTATCACTACAATGCAGCAACACAATATATCTATGACATGTCAGATATGCATGATCTACCTGTACCAATGCGGATGTATACACAACAGTGGTCTACTGATGTGCCCTGTGTCCTTACCTGCATGCTCCTCAGCCAGTGTGTGGGTTACACCCACCTCCACAAAGGAGTCCATCATTTGACGGCTGTCCAGACGGGCAGGTGCCACAAGGCTGGCCAGGAGCTCCTCCATGTGTCGGGGTGATGGATGGCATGGGCCCCCCTGTGGTGAGGTGATCCCCCTGGACTGCAGCAGCACACAGATGGGTATTGGGAAGCAGGTCAGTACAATGATGCCAGACCTGCTCATACCTGCAGTTGTGCAGTCCAACATCATTGACCCTGTGGACTAGGTCATTCCACAGGGTGGTCTGCTCCTGTTGCTCATGTGCAGCCCTGCCAGACAGCACTGGATAGTGTTGGATCAAGTGTGATATCAACACATCATTCTCCGCTTGGGAATAGGTGGGTAACCATGCATATGCCACCTTGGCTGAAAGACATTAAGATAGAAACAGGTCTGAGAAACTCATGCAGCAAGGTTACCACAGTTCGTAATACACATCGCTGTCACCCCCCCACCATATCAGCTTCAACAAACTGTACACACAACTCATTAGGTATGGCTACTGCTTACCTACCAGTGGGACAGATAATGTATTGTACCACACTTTCTGCTATGTGATTGTAGCCATGTCCACTGCGTGGACATTATCATTCCTGGCCTGTTACAGACTATTCACCTGCATGCCATTGTCAGGGCCACTATGTTTCCATATATGCCAGTGGTATGGCTGCTCTGGGATTGCTGCACATCTGACATTCTGTGTTATTGGGGATGTCTATGCATGCTGTTGGACATGTACCGGGATTGTGTAGACTATTACTACCAACATATGTTCTACAACAGTGACCCAATAACATGCATATGTTCTACTGGCCAGCAGATCCATCTCTTAAAACCTATCTGCCCAGGATACCTGGCCACATCACATGTGTGTCCCATCCTGGGGCCTCATCATGTAGTGGTCCAGCAATACCATCAGGTGGAACCACCCAGGGGATGTTGTCCCCCCCCTGGGGGCACACACAGACATGTTCCTATCCCCTGAGGTCAGGTCTAGGGTCTGTTCCATACCGGGCTCCACAGACACGTGTGGGGTGTGCTACATCAGTCTGAGGCACCCAGTACACATTCACAGGGCCAACATGCTCCTCCTGCTCAGCCTCCAGATCAGGCACCTTCAAGATGTGGACTGCTGTTGTGAGTAGCAGTGGGTGGGAGGCTTTTTCCCATTGTGCCCACATTGGGGCCCATGGGGCATCCACATCACATACCACACATACCATCCAGGCTGTTTACCCACCACATGTGTCACATAACACCCCTGTAGACTGTCCTCTATATCTACCAATCCGACCACCTCCACAAGTGTACCTACCATGCTTCCCCATATTCCCATTGCATACTTCACAGACGGGGCAATGTGGTCGCAACAAGGGACTAACATGTGACATACCCATCCATGTTGCACACACTGCCAGCTGTAGATATCTGTGTGTATTGCTATGTGTGCTGGTGCCTCGCACATAGCACGCATTACTGCGGTATAGGACATGTCTTTACATACATATAAGTTTGTGTGTGTGTTTGTATATATGTAGACGTGCATATAGGTATATATCTATATATGTGTAGATATATGTGATGTTGTATATATGTGTACATACATATGTCTACACATGGGTATCTGTATATTTGTGGACATACATGCTGATATACATATATATCTTTATATATTTTATATGTGACATATGTTCAGATATGCATACCTATATGTGGGGTATGTTCAGACATCAGCTCCACAATCTCACAACACCTTCCTGCACAGCTGCACTGTTCTGCCTTGCTACAACACAGACATGTGCCACATATGGACACAGCCTGACATTAGGGGGTATATGTAGGACCCGATTGCAGGTAACCCTATTACACACCTATGGCATTCCAGCATGCTACATTACAGATTAAGCTGAGTATCCTGGCAGAGGTGGGCCGTGGGTCCCATGTGTCCATCATAATGGCATTACTTCCACCACCAGCTATTGGCCACATAATGTACATACTTCCCATCACACAACACACACTATGATGGCTTACATCTTGTCAGTCAGTGCTGACTTGCACAGTTGACGGCTATGGCCCACTACCCACACGAGCAGACATTATTGTCCATAGCAGTTGTTCAGTTGAACATCATCACAACACCTGATGGCACATATAGATCATTTCACATCATCTATCCCATTATTATGGACCAGGTACTACATTCTATTACATGAATATATACTTCACATACATGTTGTGGGAATGATGTCTTGATGAACGAATGCTGGCTGAATGCCTTTGCCTTAGGCAGTTTTTTTGGAGTTTTTTGTCTATCTTTCTCTTTTTCTCTCTCTCTCTCTCTCTCTCTCTCTCTCTTTAGTTACATAAATTGGGTTAATGTAGGCCTACTGCCTCCTGCCATACAGACTGTTCTGTTTGTCAGTGTGCTTGTGATGGCATCAGTTATGCCTTGTTATGTAACAGTTACATCCCATTTGGTCAACTGAAGCCTTTACCACCTACTGATTGTGTACAGAGTGTAGATAGAGGCTGCTGAACTATACACTTCCATTACTTACTGTTGATTGTTTGTTATCCTGTGGCCCAGTCTGTCTTTACTATTGTGCTATTTGAAGGGCTTGGCCTGGACAGCAAAAGTTGTGAACCTTTCCAGACTACTGTATTAGTATAACTGTTTCACAGTTGCATTACTCTGTTTATATGGATGTTAGTGTCTGAACAGCTATATGACATGGCATATACAACTGTAATAGTACACAAATAAAGGTTTTCCATTTATACAAATCTGTGTGTGGTGTTATATCCTATGACCTCTCTGTGGGTATATGTTGCAGGCAATGATTGTCATTTGTATGGGTGGCTTAAACAATGTCCAGTTGTTAATATATATATATATATATATATATATATATATATATATATATATATATATATATCTGTATCTGCATATATGTGTCTGTGTATATGTATCCTGGGGATGTTGATAGCTTCCACATTGTACATGTCCTATGAGAGCCAGACTGTACTGCATGATATGTTACCAATACCAGCCTGACATCATACAGGTGGGATGTAGTACTGTTAATATATTGTGCCCATGTTGTGTCAGGTCCTGGTTATGGGATCTGCAACACTTGGTAGTGTATTGCAGGGCAGACGTGTTTGGCTGTGGGGGGTATACCTATTCGTACAAGACGTATATTGTTTGGGGCCTCTCAACCCCATTATCGGTGCATGTGGACATATATGTTTTAGTTATTTTCCCATTGTTATCTACAGATGTATGTCTATATATATATATATATATATATATATATATATATATATATATATATATATATATATATATATATATATATATATATATATATATATATATATATATATATATATATATATATATATATATATATACACACATATATATCTACATATACATATATACATATACATATATAGACATGTTGTATCTGGTTAGATATTAATATTATATATATTATATATTAATATATTTACACACACATACATCTAAATGTTGGAATACATTCTTTGTACTGTTGAATGACTGGGCTGGATGATATGTTTGTGGATACATCAGGATTATGTATATCTGACATGGTGTAGTGTAAAATTACTTTGTCTATGGTGTGCAGGGTCCTGGGTTTGAGCCTTGCGGAGGCTGTTTATTTTTTTGCTGGGCAGAACACATTGGAAACAGAGTGATTAAGGCACTTTAAAGCAGGTGTAAGTGGGTTTGTGCGGAGGTAAGCACTGCTAATTTTCGGTTACAGTTTTCTATACTCAGCTTCTAAATTGCTTAACCTGTGTAGGCATTGCTTACCTCCGTGCAAACAGGCTTAAACCCGCTTAATGCTGCATAAAAGTGATTACTCCCGCTTACCCCTGTGCTAATTTCTTTAAAAGAAAAGAAGAAAAGAAAAAGGGGTTGATAGGAAAGTGATGAAAAAAGGGGCACAAAGAGGGAAAGACAGTAGGGAAAATAGCCAGGGATGTGCAGGAAGGGTGGAGGGAAGGTCCATAGCTGCCCATTTCTTCTACAGCAACAGCTGTGCATATACACTGAATTTATAGGTAGATTTGGACACTCAAACCCCTGGGAGGGGGTGAGGACAACAATAATACATTGTCATGCCAATTAGACCAGATTACATGTGTCCAGTGGACACGTGTGTGAAATGGACAGCTATGTATGAGGCAAGATTTTTTGTGGGAACAGATTGCCTTTTTTTTTCAGGTGAGAGTAGGATGTTGGGGAGGGGTAGTAGGTATATTTGGGGATGTAGATTGGGTAGGGTAACAGACAAGACAAACAAGATACATACATGGGTGGTATATGACACATGTAGGGGGTAAACACCTTGATGGGGAGAGATGTTGGGAAATTGGAAGCCTACAAGCCCCCTAGTGGTAACAGTGAAACTGAGGTCCCCACCCATGGGCAGTCATCACTGCACCTTCACAGCCCCGAAGGTGGCTGTGCTGGGTGCTGAGTCGCAGAGCTAGGCTGACTCTCTAATCACTACACGCAGCACTTGAGCTGGCATAGGAGATCACCAAACTGCTGGTTAATCTCTCTACGCACCATGACCCCGACCTGGCGATGGGTGACAGGTGCCTGTCTACACCCACTCCCAGGGGGGGTGAGCCCCATCCCCTGAGGTGGTTCCACCCAAAGGTGGTGCAGGACCAACGGACAGGGAGGTCCCAGGTTTGGCCCCAGACATGCTGGTGCCCGGTGCCATGGCCAGCTGAGGTGGGACAGTTGGGTCCGCTGGGACCGGCATTCCAAAGTGTGTTATAGTGTTTAGATTTCATCATATGTGGGTTAGTAATAGTCAACACATTCCAGGGTTAGGTATAACAGCATGCATAGATATTCCCATTAACCCAGACACCAGATACGGAACAGTTGCATAGCAAACAGAACACATGCATATATGGAACCACAGTGATAATAAGAACAGCATGCAGGTACTTTGATGGCACAATGCCACCAATGTTGGAATAATTCAGTATAGCACATGCATGGGAACCATTAAAATATTTATCAAACAATTGGACATTATCAGAACATAGGTGTCATTACATACCAGTTGGGGTGGGTATGTGATTATTGTTGGAGATATGGTGGGGGGGAGAGAAAGATGTCAATTAACAACTAGTATATTCCTGTAGTCCACATTACTTTCCTAGTCAGTGCTGCTATCTGTACCTTACAAGTCTTACTACACTACTCTATAGCCTTAGTTTAGACAATAATATGGCTGTCATCATCGTTACACATAAACCGGTTTTACCTGCAGTATACACCTCTTACCTGGTGTACCTGTGGAGGGAATGTCTGTTAACACTAACTGTTTCTACACATATTCCTGGATTCTGGGTTGATGTTGTGCACATAGCTATCCAACTCTTTCTGCACAGACTTTGTCCATGTGTTGAGCACATGCTGGTGTGCCGGGACATATCTAGAATATTGCCCTCTTCCACCTTTTGTGACCTGACGCACACATATACATGCTTTCCTACGCAGTTATATTATGTAGCACAGTGTGGGTGACAGTGACCAGTGATACTTTATTATTCAGAGAAACTGCAACACTCACAATTCCCTACAATACCAGAGTGAACAGTACCAGTACAAGTTATAATGGTCTGTATTCTCAGCACAGTGTTCGTATCTGACGTACCTGTGGGAGCAATGGTTGTTAGCACTACCTGACTGTTGCCACACAATGTTCAGGATTACACATTAGTATTATGCACATATATCTCACTCTGATACTGTACACACTCTGGTCATAGCTTGACAACATAGGAATATAGATAGGACATACTTGACATATTACTCTCCTAACAGTTTTGGGGGGTGCTACAGTGACAGGTGTGTTCTCATAGATGTTTGACAATCACTTGTAGTCCCTGTTTGCTGGCTAAACATCTAGGATCATCCCACAGACTTACCAGGGGGACAGGGGGACAGGCAAAAGATATGGGCCCATATACTGGACATTCTGGCCTCATCTGTACAGTTGTGGGGTATGATTCTGTATGCAGCCTAATTCCACTCCCAGGATTCAGACCATAGCTGTGTCTGCTACAACTTAAACACTGTCCATCACAGTTGTGTCTGCTATATAGATATTGCTGTATATCTCCTATCTGCTTTCTGTCTTATTAATCCCCTGTGCTTTTGCATTCTGACCTTGTATTACAACACTCTTATACAGATTTCCTAGACAGTTATATGTTGTAGGACAGTATGGGTGACAGTGATGTATAATACCTCATTATTCAGAGCAACTGCATCAGCCTCAATGCCATACAATACCACTGTCAACAGTACCAGTACTGGGTATCATTCTTGTATTTCTGGGCACAGTGTTGGTATCTGATAGACCTGTGGGAGGAATGTTTATTAGCACTACCTGAATGTTCCCACACACAGTACCAGATTCCACATTACTATTATGCACATACATCTCATTCTGTTACTGTACACACTCTGACCACAGCTTGACAAGTTGGGGTGTAAATGGGACATATGTGGCTTCTTAGTCACATAAGGTATTGGGGAGTTGCTAGTGTGCCAGCTTTGTTTTCATAGATGTGTGTCAATCAGTTGTATTTCCTGTTTGCTGCCTATACGTCTGGGATCATCCCACTGATTCCCCAGGGGGACAGGTTGATAGGCAACAGATATGGGCCACTTTAATAGACATTCTGGACATATCTATACAGTTGTGGGGTATGATTCTATATGCAGACTACTACCACTGGCAGGATTCGAACCATGGCTGGGTGTGCTAAAAAAACAACAGTTCACATCTCAGTTACATGTGCTATTCAGTTTTTGTTGTCTGCATTTTCCCTGTTTACTGTCTATGTGTCTCTCAGTTGTACTAAATGGCATCTGGGGATTACACCTGTCATATACAGGCATTCCTACACTTTCAATTTATGGTGCATGGTGTGGGTAACAGTGCTTAATGCAACAGTACTATTACATGATTGCAAATCTACATTACCATATGATACCAGAATATACACATGCAGTCCAGCAGTTAGACCTGTTTTGTCAGGCTATTACACTTTTATTGACTTACAAACAATATGAGACTCTTCCTGCCATATTCTCTAGTGTATGCAGTACTTGCCTTGAACAATACAGGTTTTATACAGGCAATTAATTTACTACTACTACTTTTAGTTTTATTTCCTTTGACAGTAAATGCATGAGTATTACTGACCTGCCTCATGCCGCAACCTCGCCAGGTGACTGATGTGCGCCTCCTGGTTCGCGGCCCACTCCATTGCAGCTGTGGGGGACATAAGAGGAATATTTAGCTATACCTATCCATGATATACTTGAGCTGGCAATTATTACACACATATTGGGGTGATACTTATACACAAGTGGAACATCCCCTGCCGCTCTAGCCTCTTGGAGCCACTCCTCCAAGAGGTCCCCCTTATGCTGCTTCAGGTCGGCATAGTGGTGCCTGACCTGCTTACCAGTTCAGGGTATGCCGGTGGCACTGGTGAGGTCATGGACGAGACAGTCCCAGGCCTCCACCTTATATTGGGAGCCCTGGTACTGGCCCTGCAGCAGTCTTTGATCATGGTCTTTGACAAGGAGTCCTGCCATGACCTTGGACTTCTGGATGTGCCAGCACTGTGTCTGAAAGCACACATCTTCTCCTCTTACTGCCATAATGCCTGCAAGGGGAAGCTACAACCAGTTATGAGATGTATTCCTGCCTATTGGGTTTAAGTAGGGCCAATTTCCTGCACTTTTTCATGATTGGCCAGTTTTGAAAAGGCTAAGCTATGGGCAAACCTGCTTACCTAAGGTTGGCATTGTTTAAAGGGGTATACCACTGGGCACAATGAGTTAGCTGGTGTACACATTGCTTACACATCCTGTGCTGGCCTGTGCAATGCTTAGCATTGCTTACATTAGACTTTGCATTATATTTATTTTTTGGCATCGATTTCTTATTCATTGCATCTTATATGTCTGCCTGGTATCCATGATTAATGTGTACGTACACTCTTTGGGGTCCTTGTGTTTTATTGGGGACTTCAACACTCTTGTTACAATTACACCTCACTTCTGGGCTTACTGCTGTACTCCAGTTCACATATTTATGTTATGTAGTGGATTATGGAACATATGACTGTAGACTGATTCCTTTCACATGTTCAGTTTGGTTTTACTATGGTGAAGACTTGTTTGCTGATGCCTTATTCTTCTGTACTTCTGTGATGGCTTGGTAGTTAACTATTGTAACTATGGTGTATAAGATCCTGGGATCGAGACCTGCATGGCTGTTTATTTTGTTGATGGGCAGAACAAGGGCCACTGGATACAGAGTGATTAAGGCACTTTTGAGCATTTGTAAGTGGGTTTGCGTGATGGTAAGCAATGCTAACCTGCTGTTACATCTGCTTACAGATAGTTAGCTTTAGAACTGCTTAACCAGTGTAGGCATTGCTTACTGCCATGCAAACAGGCTTAAACCTGCTTACTGGTGCTTAAATATGCTTACTACTGCTTATTTGTGCTTAAACTTGCTTACTAGTGCCTTACTCATTATGACACTGACACCTCACATGTGCATTTACTGCAGTACTCCAGTTCATAAAAATATGTTATTTAGTAGGTTATGCAACATAAATATTACTCATAACGTGCTTTGTCATGGAAAATGGAATCTGCTGCAGTGGGACTCTAACCAGGAATACATGCTCATAAGGCGAAAGCTTTGTCCACTGCACTATTGCTATGCTACTTCATTTGCATATATCTTCCCTGTTATCCTCTTCAGCCATTTAAGCTGAATTAACTGTAGCTAAGCGATGGGCACACCCACGCACCTACAGTTAGCTTTCATGGGATTAAAAAAAATATAAAGGGTTTGTTCATTTTATTTATGTATACTGTTGCTATTGTACACAAGGGGGACTGTCGGTGGGGACATTCAGACACCTATGAGTGGTCTTTCTCATTTCTTACCCCTTTCTGCTGTTCCTCATTGTGGGGGCATGAATATTCTGAGAGCTCTGCTCTCAGACATGCCCCCTGCACTCGTACATGCTCCATGTAAGCCTAGGAGCTCAGGCAGCATGCCTCATTATTATGCATGGCACTCTGTCATCCTGCTCCTAGACGGCCGCCTCCATGCATGGAAGAATAGTAAATCCAGGGGAAAGTTGCCCCATTATTTACAACACTAAAGGTGTGACCTTTATTTACTTATTTGTTATCTGCAATTAACACTTTTATTAACTATTAACTTTGTAAATGTAATTTTAAAATGTAATATTATGATAGTGGCTTATTAATTATTAATTCTGGTTTAGTGGATACATTTGTTTACAAATATTTATCTGTTTATAATTACAATTTTTACAATTATTAGAATCAGGGCATATTCATAAGACACTTTCTCACATTTTTATAACCATGACTTTTGATTACCGTAGAACCACATTAGAGCAGTATGTGCATATTTCACAGATGTCATGACATTTTATTAATTCTTGTTTATAACTTTTTAGTGCAAACATGGACAGCTTCAATAACTACACTCATATTAGTGAGGGGTTGAATGCTACTTATGTTATCTGGCTCAGATAAATTAACTTCTGAATATTTTAAATGGTAGACTAATTTTTTTTTTAACAAACAGCAGAGTTTCTGGATAGCACATGCATGATTTTTATGACACTTTATCCTTTTTAGGTTGCGACTTTCTAATGCACAGTGTTTGAGCTTAACTAGACACATATTAAGTATTATTGGCAGATATACTACATGTTTATATTGGCTCCAATAATACAACATTCATAAATTTTAAATGAGGTCCAGTTTACACATTTTTCTAGGGTTTGCAGACGTGAGTGAATATCACTGCTGTGAGCATGAGTGACTGTTTTTTCCATAAGATATTTCATATATATTTTTTCATAGATTTCTGAGTGTATTTTACTTTACAATTCTTTAACAGATTTATCATTTGAGATGAATAGACTTGTGTACATTTATATATATTCTCAAGTGTTCGGTAGGTTTTTATGTAGAATTTTTTTTTTACATTTTCTTAAATAATATGTATTGTTTTAGCCCAACAAAACTTAGTGCTCATATATTTTTAATTTTTAGTTGCTTTACCACTTGACACACAAACCTGAAGAAGTTCTAACAGACGAAAGCAATCTATGTTAAAAATGTTGAAAATGTTTCTGAATGTTGGTAGAAAAGATTTCTAAGGAATTTTGGAGACTTGTGTTAACTTTTTCTTTTGTGATACTGCAATGAAATACTTTCAGGAAGTTTTAGCAATTATTAATGTATAATTTTTAGTTTAACTTTTAGTTTACTTTAGTTTAACATCCTGGAATCACCCAACTTGAAGTAGGGCAGCACTGTGCCGAATATCACACTGGTGTAGGGGGGTAAGGGGTATTTAGCTAGTAAACATGCTAATTCTCTTTTACAACAGAGCTACCCTAGTAAACCATTCCTATGCTTTTAAACGTGCTTTTAAATACGTTTTAAACAGATATATAAATGGAATGGTTAATTTCTACATTTCATTCTGTTTTTCCAACTATTAATTGGATCTCTTGTTTGTGTGTTTTTAATAAAGAAGATTTGACTTGAACTAGCTTGTGCTTCCCTACTTTCATTAGTGGATTTATACTTAGGAAAGTTTTTAAAGAAAGTATTTCTACCACCTGTCATTAGGTGGTATGTTTTTTATTAGGTGCCTGAACTCTAAGGAACTCTAGAAAATCATAGATCTTCCACATGGAGAAGTTTACTCATTCTTTCTTTCTTTCTCTATATATCTCTCTATCTATCTTTGTATATAGGGTGTTCTTTGTTTAATCGAAAGAGAAATCAATGATTTTTAATAGAGTCTGCATTTCATCAAAATTATTTGGTTGAATGTATGCAGAGTGCATTAAAATATGTGTATGTTTGTTTGAATGAGTGTTTGAATGTGTGTGTGTGTGTATATGAGAGATTTGGGTTCTGAGTGACTTTGTGGTGTTTTCCACTGTTATGTGATCCTGGAGTTAATACATATAAGTAGAGGAGGGTGTGGAGGTGTGTGTGTGTGTGTGTGTGTGTGTGTGTGTGTGTGTGGGCTTGCACACCTGCAAATTTTTTTTTTCCAGATGGTTTGAGCTGTTTACTATTTTGGCTTACTATACTGAAATGTCAATTTAGTGAATTTCCACTTTTCAATATAGACGCTGTGTGTGTGTGTGTGTGTGTGTGTGTGTGTGTGTGTGTGTGTGTGTGTGTGTGTGTGTGTGTGTGTGTGTGTGTGTATGACTATATGGGGTGGTGAAGCCCAGCAATGGTTCTGTTACGCCCTCAAGCACACAGATCTGACCTTGCTACATGCCCCTTTGCACACCATTACACACAGACTCCCTTATGAAGTTTTGAAGTTTTGTGTTGCTTTTTAACAGAGCTGTTACAAAACTTCAATCACAATTAGGCATGAAGTACATCTGAATGTAGCAAATGACACAAAAAAATTATTTTTGCAGGGTGGTAAGCCAGCCTTATCCACTGATACTCATGTGTACCAACTCTAAGATCATACTATTGTGAGGAAAAGGGAAATCCCCAGTATAACACAATTTCAGTCTTTGCTGTATCATCCCCATAATTGTACACTAGTGAGCAACAATAAAAAAGGCTGGGCATTAGAGTAGAAATATGCACCAACTGCAACAATAAACAAAACTATTGCCTTGTAGCAAAACAATGACCACCAGTGTTCCAAACAGATTTAATAAAACTGATGTCTCGGCCAAAGCCTTCAAGGAGTAAAACACAGTACAAAACACTTGCCTTAAATATATACACTAATTAACTATTAATTACATAATTACATAATTAAATAAACAATCTCCAGTTACACTCCTCATTTAACCTCTAGGAGAGAGGGTATCAAATTTTAAAATATAAGTAGTTTCTTTTAATAACAGTTGTTTTTTTAGAAGAGTTAAGTCAAATTTAGAAAGTTTTATTTTCTCCAATACAATATAGTACATTGTAATGGGTCTATATTAGAACATCGAAAGTTTAATGGTTTGAATCACTAAAGGTCGACCTTTAATGATCAAACCATTAAAATTTTAAATGTTCTTAAAAAATAAATAAAAAAAAAGAAAATCTAAAGGGTGTAGGGAGGGGGCAAGTCCCCCTACACCCCCCACACCCACCACTACTTAAATATACCAACTCCGAGACCGCACTACATTGAAGTAAATGGAAATCTCCCCTTACTGAGATTTCCATTCACTTGTTCGACGTTCTGCACTTTCGCTATTCTCATGTCGACAATGTCAGATTCGACATTGTCGCCTTTTGAGAATATAATAGGTAACCCCTTGTAACTTATTACTATCCCTATTATAAAACAAGTTAAAATGTGTAGCTGTTGAACTCTCTATTTTTTATTAGAAATGTCTCTCACATGTTCCAATATTCCAGTTTTAAAACACCTCTTAGTCTCTCCTATGTAAAATTTGTTACAATGACATCTCAGGGCGTACACAACACCCTCCATATTACAGTTAAAATAATCACATATTCTAAGAGGTATATTGTAAATTTTGGTAAATGACTTGGTCACATATTTACAGGCTTTACATTTACCACAAATAAATGCATGATATGATGTTAAACTGTGATATATATTAATGGGGAGAATGCTGAATCTACCCCTTACTAAAAATTGTGTATATTTCTTCCTTTTTTATAAGAAATAACTAGTTCCTTGTTTAGCCATTCTACAACATCCCTTAGAGACATCAAATATTTCCAATAATGTCTAACTTGGTCCACTACTTTAGGACTAAAACAACTATATGTTGTAACAAAATACATAATTCTATATTTTTCTCTTTTAGATATAGTTTCATTGTATTGTCTATCCTTATGATCTGTATTACTTCCATCAGTTCAGCCTATATATCTCTTCCAACTATCATAGATTCTTTTCTGATCATATCCCCTATTTTTAAACATGTTTATGGTTTTATTCAACTCATATCTAAAATCTTTTTCATTGTTACATAATTTAAATAGTTGTAGAAATTTTCCAAAAGGAATAGCTTGCAATGTGTGTGTGTGTGTGTGTGTGGGGGGGGCAACTCTGGCCATGTAAATATTGTGTACCCTCTTCAAATTTCCTGTGAACTGTAGTTTTCATAGTTCTCCCATCTGAGATATCCACTACTATGTCTAAGAAAGGGACCTGAGTCCCAATCCTCAGACCATCAAACTTTAATCCAAATCTGTTATTTTGCAAACCAGCCTCAAATTCACCAACTAATTCTTTGCCCCCTTCCACCAAAAAAATAAGATTGTCTATGAATCTGTAATATCTAATGACATACTTTTGATAAAATGCTGTCCTATATAAATACTCCATCTCAAATAGACCCATGCTAAGGTTGGCATACATGGGGGCAAAAGCTTCAGTCTTTGCTGCATCATCCCCATAATCACACACTAGTGAGCAACAATAAAAAAGGCTGGGCATTAGAGTAGAAATATGCACCCCTGCATACAGGCTGGAATGTTACATCTTTGCTTATTTTGGTGCATTTTCTTTTCTCTCCAACGTCGGAATACGGCAAAAGAGACAACGGCGTCCACAAGTAACATTGTGGTCATGAATCCCACGTCCAAGGAGCAGATCGGTGAGCGGAATGTTGGCTTGTGTGAAAATAATGGTCTATGTGACAATTTGAATATGACTAGTGATGTTAACATTGAACCAGTATTAGTCTGTGAGCAGGGTTTGAACGGCTCTATGGACACAGTGGTTGACGCTGACGAACAAGCGTTTACTGAGTCCAATGAATCAACGGCTAACAATGGCCTGCAGACAGGGGCACGGCCAAAAGTTAGGTCTTCACAAAACCATTTTTTGGATATGTTGCCGGTCCAAGTCAAGAAGAAGGGTCCCTGGAAACGGTCGCTCAGCGACGACCGGGACTTTCAGAAAAAAAGACGGACATTAGAGTGACTGATTGTAAGCATAATAATATTGTATTTAATTTATCATCACGTTGCTTAATTGAATGTGAACTAGAGGTTCTTAATAAGGGTTTTTCCTTTGTTCCAAGCACACAATGTTCTTATCAGGATGTTGTTTTGGATATTATGACATATTGTCGAAACTTGATGTTGAGTAAGCAATTTGGCGTTAACATTAGTGCACAGCCTAATTTGAAGAAACCAAGTAGCTTTGTACCGCCATTGACACCAGCCCTACAATTATTTATTAATAAATGTGATCGGGATCTGGTAGAGTTTTTCCAAAATAATGAAAGGGATAAGTATTATAATTTGACAAATGAACAAAGACAGGCTTTGATTAATTTAGGCAAATACACTGATATTGTTATTAAAAAAGCGGACAAGGGAGGTTCCGTAGTCGTATTAGATACAGAGTGGTACGTTAATAAACTGAAAGTTATGTTATCGGATGGACTTACATACACTAGGATTAATCCGATTGATGTAAGAAGGACTATTGATAGGGTCCATAATAGGTTGCGGTGGCTTAATGATAATTTGCTGATAACACCACAACTGTTTGAGTTTTTATTTGTTGAAAAGCCTTTAACACCAGTGTTTAAAGCTTTACCTAAGGTTCATAAAAGCCTGTTAGACCCACCCCTTAGACCGATAGTTTCGGGAAGGGGATGGGTCACTGAGAATATTTCCATTTGGCTGGAGGTAACGCTTAGACCCTTAGTGGATGAGACAGCTCATATTCTGAAGGATACAGGGCATTATTTAAGCCTCATTGGCAATATTAAAAAGGAGGATCTGACAGGTGACTATTTGATGGCCACCCTTGACGTAAATAACCTTTTCACTATAATCAATAATGATTATGGGACTTTGGCAGTAAAGGCGCTCCTAAATGCTAAAGGCTTCACTAACACCAAGACAGAATTAATTTTGGAGTTACTAGGATTAGTGTTAGAGAATAATGTCTTTTTAGGTGGGGACTATGCATATAGGCAGGCACAGGGGATAGCCATGGGCACCCCCTGTGCCAATACCTATGCAAATCTCGTTCTTACACATTGAGAGATGTCATTTGTGCTTAATGATAATGTATGGAAGAAACATCTGTTCCTCTACTTGTGCTTTGTAGATGATATTTTTGTTCTGTGGAATGGGGATAGTAATGAACTGAATAGTTTTATAGAATATCTCCATTCCACCACTACATTCTTTAGATTTAGTGTAAAAACATCGAAGACTAATATAGACTTCTTAGATGTCTGTTTGATTCAAAACAAGGATGGCTTTACATCAAACCTGCATAGGAAAGAGTGTTGGCGAAACACTCTGTTGTCCTATGATAGTATGCATCCTAGGCACACCTTCACTAATGTGGTAAAAGGCCAATTAGGTAGGGTGTCTAGGATAATAAAAGATGAAGCACAATATGAAATGGAGATTGATTATCTAGGTGAATGCTTCTCCGATAGAGGTTATGATGAGAGGATGGTGGGGGATACAATTAAGAAGACGAAACCACTTAGAACTGATAGGTTTAAACCGTGGTTGGATTGTAGATATAGTGTAAAACAGAAACCATCAGTAAATATGGCAAGATCGGATAGGCATAGAGTAGCGCTTACATATGGCAGTGATGTAAAAGGTGTTAGCAACATAATACGCAGCAATTGGAACATCATAGTTAGTGACGAAAGTCTAAGAGAATTAGCTGGACCTAGTCCAAGTTTCATTTACAAAAGGAATAGAAACTTAAAGGATATACTTTGTAAAGAGGTAAGTACCTCTACAGATATTAGATCAAAAAAGGGGATAGCAGGAACGATACCATGTGGCTGTTGTAAAGCTTGTGGTAGTATTAAAAAAGGAGCTGAATTTAGACATCCTAATAATGGGAAGGTCTTTCTGTTTAAGGGTAGGGCCACTTGCCGAACTATGGATGTTGTATATATAGCAGAATGCTGCTCGTGCACCAGTTTTTACGTTGGGAAGACCAACCAGATGCTGAAAACAAGAATTTTTCAACATTTATTTAGTATAAGAAATAAGGATGAACACAATGCCTTGTTTAGGCATGTTAAAGATAACCCCACACATAAGTTTACATTTAGGGCAATTGTGAATTTGAAATTGTCCAATAGGGGGGGTGATATTAAATTGAACACTGAATTAGCTGAGTCCAAGTGGATTCTTGCATTAACAGCACATAGGGATCCAGGCTTAAACGACGTTATACCTTTAAAGCCTACTCTGAGTAAAAGGCGGGTATTTTATTGAAAATTGATTGGCTGATGATTGTTTTAAAAGGTATTTTAAAATGTATTATTTTTATCTGATGAAGGGCAACAGCCCGAAAGCGCTTATATTGTATCTATTGTTCGGTGGCATTAAATTGTGTTTTTATCCTGAGCAGTAACCAGCATCGTTATTTTGTTTGTTCATAATCACACACTAGTGAGCAACAATAAAAAAGGCTGGGCATTAGAGTAGAAATATGCACCCCTGCATACAGGCTGGAATGTTACATCTTTGCTTATTTTGGTGCATTTTCTTTTCTCTCTAACAGCCATTAGATTGCAGGGCAGACAGGCTGCTATGTTGTGTTCCCTTGCCCTGTATTGCCTCAGTATCCTGACACTATTTCAGCAGGAAACATAGGCTACTATGTTGTGCTCCCCTTCCATAATGTGTTCTTGTCCTCACATCACAAAGTACCCTTTCAGTGCTGGGAACACATCTTGCTATGCTGTACTCCCTATACAAGTCCAGCTAATCTGGCCAAACATGTGAAGTGAATATAGAGGCTGGATAAGAGGAAGGGCTTTGTGTAGAACATATATAAGGGAAGAGCAAGGCTAAAAGGGCATGTGATTCTAATAGGCTGAGCCCACTACTGGACTACATGATGCACAGTCTGAGATGCAGGTGAACAAACTCTTTACTCAATTTTCACTGAGTGACTGCATTGGCTACCTTGCTGTGCATTCCTTCTTCATGCACTACACTCAGCTGCCTTGTTGTGCACCCCTGTGTTTCACTCTTCTTTGTGATGGTGCTCCATGCAACAGACCTTTGGAAGGCTCCATTGCTGTGTTCTGTACCTTGCAGTTGTTCCCCACCAATATTGTCTGTCTTACTGCATACACTATATATGGGTGACATATAAATCTAAAACTCAGCTTGCTGCATATGCCATTCTGTAGTGCATTGAGCATGTACTGACTGATGTGAGAATTTGCCTATGAACCATATGGATGGATGATGCCACAGACAAGATGACCTCTGTGCGCCTTCTGTTGTACTTCACGGAGGAGATCTTAAGTCTGCTAGGTAGTAAATTGACAATGAAATTATTAATTGCATCTTTTTTCAGTTTTAAACAATTATGAATAAATTAAAAATCAACAAAAATAATAGGATACTATAAGTCCAAAAGATACCCCACATGAAAGTATTTATAAAATGTGAGGTGTTTCAGTTATATAAATATCTGAATATTATGCAAATACTTATTAGTTGTTCTACATCAGGGGTTGTACAAAAATGTCCTTAAAAAATGTGAACAGTGCCCAAATAATGCAGACAGTATATTATAAGTGCAAGCACTATTCAGCACACAACATTACAGACTAACAGGTAATGAATATACATATTGCTTTTAGATTTTGTTTTATAAATAACTTATAAATAAATCAAAGACATATATTCGTCAGTAGTTATTTTATTTTTTCAAAAATAGAGTATTTTACGTGAATGTCTGGAAGGCATTGTATAAATAGAATACATAATAAGGGATAAGAAAATGTTAGAAATATTTTCCATCATGCAGTTTGACCTTGAAAAGTTATTCATGGCTTTGCCACCCGTGTTCACAAATTCAAGATGAACTCTGTAGAAATATTTTTGATATTTTATTTGTCTCATCCCATTACATATCATCTTTCTCTGAGAAAGAGAGAAAGAGAGACCTGCTGCCTGCTGCGGGTGCTAGAATGTTGTATCTATCACCACTTGCTACTGCCTGTACCTTTGCAACTTTCACTTGTCACAGGCATTCCTTAGCCCCTGCTTTGAAATATGTTCAACGGATGTTTCTAGAACTGTGATCTGGGATCTCACCATAATTTACTTGTTATATTTCCTGAATTTTGCTTCAGACAGCTGATACAAAACTCCTTTTTCATTTTCTCTTCAGTTCCACTTCCCATAGTCCACTTCTCTATGCGTGACATACCCCAAGATTCAGCGAACTTCCATGCAAGAATAGCTTATTCTTGCATGGAAGGGACTGTTCCCATGCAGCACAGCAGCGCGCCATGCATATGTATGAAGGGGCACTGCCATGCTCTAAAACAGACATGGTTCTGTGTGCGAGTGCAGGGGATGTGTTCAAGAGCAGTGCTCTCACAATACACACACACTCCTGCACTTGACTTCAAAATGAATGAAAGTCTCCATGGACACTTTAGTGTCTGTGGAGAAAATAAGAGATGGCCATAACTCTCAACTTTACAGATCTTCACAGAATGTCCAGATTTCTGCTTCATATTTTTGGTGTGTTCCTCCTAAAATCTGTACCTGTCTGGCAAATAGCTCTGAATTGAAGTCTTTAAATAATGACAAATATTTGAGTTTAAGACTCTACATCCTCAGAAAATTCATGCTAATCCAAAGCCTGTCATTCTATCAATGTTCTAAGTTTCAAACAGAAATATTTAAAATATATTCCTTATTTTTTTCCCTGTGTGCAATAAAGTTTAAGCATAGCTGTGTGGGTTTGCCTGTCATGTAGCTATGCATAGCAGAGTTTAAACATCAAAAAAAGCTAAATAGAAATATACATAGTACTAATAGTGAAACTGGGCATTCAGGAGTCCAGGGTCATGGTTGGACTTCTCATTAAAGACCATGAAGGGTGACTGCTGCAGGACCAGAACCAGGGCTCCCAATACAAAGCAGAGGCCTGGGACCAACTTGCCTGAGATCTCACCACTGCCACTGGCATCCCTCGGACTGGTGAGCAGGTCTGGCACCACTTTGCCAACTTGACGCGAAGGATGATGGACCTTTTGGACCAGTGGGTCCAAGATGCCCAAGCGGGGAATGCTCCAGCTGTGTGTAAGCATTAGTCAAAATAATTGTTCTCCAAAGTCCAGCCTGTGTATGCGATGGATAGGTATGCATAAATGTTTTCACTTATCTCCCGTACAGCTGCAGATGCGAACTTGGAAGCCCACGCCAGCAGGCTGCAAAGGCTGCATCGCGAGGCTGGTGAGTAACAATCTAGCTGGTATTATGTAGGGCAAATAAATAAAATGTAGTAGAATGTCACCTTGCAGTATTTAAAAACAGGTATGGTTTTTAGTGACTGAAGAAGCCAGTAGGAGAGTAATAGTGACATACAGGTTATATATCAATAAAAGTGTAATTACCTGTCAATAAAAGTGAAAACCCCAGACTGGTTGTGTTTACTCTGGTATTGTATGACTGTAAAGTTTCATGCACCAAGATCTGATATCAGAATAGTAATGCTGTGTTAACCACTGTTTTCCACACTGTGCTATGTCAAAAGGTATGTATAGGAATGTATATAAAATAATGTTGTATTCACAAGGTCAGATTGTACAACCAAGAGAGAATTAGAAAGAAAACATTCAAGAAAGTGACAGCAGTTTCTCAATAGCTTGTTCCGATGAAACACAAACCTGTTGTATTTTTTAGTAGAAACAGCCACGGTAGGAATCTCGGGAGTGGTAGTACGCTGTATGCATAATTTCAAGTAGGATTTTGTGAATATGTGTAGAAACAGTCAGGTAGTGTCAACATAAATTCCCTCCACAGATCTTCCAGATGAAAGAAGGTATAAAGTAGCTATAAGAAGCTTGTGGTAATACTGTGTCCAACACCCACAGTCCAACCCCAAGGCTGCAAATGACAGCAAGATGAGTACATACGCCAAGTGGTCTCCCCCA
>NC_056747.1:1121200443-1121207943 GCF_019279795.1 Protopterus annectens | reverse complement strand
CCCAAGCTCCGACACTAACGCACACTTCACCTACCTGCACCCTAACCCTAACTCACTTACCCACCCCTAGCCCAAGCTCCGACACTAACGCACACTTCACCTACCTGCACCCTAACCCTAACTCACTTACCTGACCACTCCTACCTCCGTCACTGTCGCACACTTACCGAGTCACGATCGCACATTACCCTTGTCGGTCTTTCCGCTGTCGGCAAATCACCCTGTCGGTAAACTTACCTGTCGGTCGTTTGGTCTTCGTTTTCCGCGTGTCGGGGAATCGGCGTTTCGGTCTTTAGAAGTAGACCCATATATATATATATATATATATATATATATATATATATATATATAAAATCCAATGGAATGTGCACCAAACCAGAAACAAGAGACTCAAATTCCATTTAAAAATTTATTGCAACACCATACACCATAAACGAACGAACAAGGACAAAAATATTAAAAGCATAAACGCATTCACTATCATACCATGCGTTTTCGTCTTATTCCATAGACTTCATCAGATGACCAGTGAATAATCATGATACCAATTTATATTAAACTAATTAACTAAAACACCAATGGACAACTCAGTTTCCGATTTGAAACCACCAATAGTACCTCAAACATAGTATGTTACCGCTTTCATTTTCTGATTTTCTTTAAAATAGTTAAAATATTCATTTCATCTTAAAAACAAATGAATACATAAATAAATTAATTCTTAAGAAACCAGTTATAATGTCTCAGTTAAAACCAAATATCAAAATATTCTTTAAAAGTGTCTTTTTAACTCCGAGTTTAGCAGATCTTAATTTTAATAAAGGAAGTATAGATACATAGTAATTTAGACCAGGAGGTCTACTTGCTTCCAAGGTGACCTGCCACCATAACTCTCTGAATTCAATTTTTTCTTCCCATGGGCCACCTCTAATGTTATTTTTAATTTGCTTTAACACCATAAATAAAAATTTAGATTTTACACATACTTTTGAATGCCTGTATAGGACATTAGTGTCTTTTCCCACAGTTATATCATAAGTATACTCGTAAATTCTCCTTTTTAACATTCTTTCAGTTTTTCCCACGTAAAATGATTTACAGAATTCACAAATAGCCAAATACACAACACCCCTTGATTCACAATTGAAGTGTTCTGAACTATATATCCACCTATTTCTACTTCCCAAATAATATTTATCTATATTCATAATATAGGTACATTGTGTACAATGTCCACATTTAGATGTACCTACCTTCTTTCTATTGGGATTCACTTTATTTTTATTTTCTAATATAGTTCTGATGCTCTGGGAGTTCTTATATATTATTTTGTGTGGAATTTTAGACACATTCTCCAAATCAGTTAAAGCAACAAATCTCTCCCTTCTTTTAAAAATATGTTTTTAATACTATTATTTAAAACATTATACTCTAAAACAAGTACCTGTTGGTAGTCATCTCCATTGATCCTTTTGTTAGTGTTGACCTCCTCATTTTGTTCTATACATTTCTGTATGGGCTTAAATCTAGTATCTCTTCCATTTTTTACTTCTTCTCTAATATTTTTTATCAAATTCAAGGGGTAGCCTCTTTCCAAAAACATTATTTCTAATAGTTCACATTCTACTATAAAATCATTTTCCAGACTAGTCATCTGGCTCCCCCTTACAAATTGTCCTTTGACAATATTCTTCTTACAATGTAATGGATGTGCACTATTATAATTTAGGAAGGAATTACAATAAGTAGGCTTCCTAAATATTTTAGTTGCAAATTTATTCTCCATTTTATATATTTCTAAATCCAGGTATTGCAAACAGGAATCAGATATATTGTATGTAAATTTAAAAAATTTAGTTGTGTTACCAATGTAGGACATAAATTCAATAAATCTCTCCTTCCCTGCTATCCAAAAAAATGACTATATCATCCAGGAACCTGCAATATAATTTCCAACAACCTTTAAATTCAGATTCTAAAATGTGTTTCTCTTCCCATTTAGCCAGCACTAGGTTGGCGTAGGTTGGAGCACAGGCTGCCCCCATAGCAACCCCCTGGATTTGTTGATAAAATTATCTGTATTATATCCATTAGCCACACATTAATCAACTTTTCATTCTGCGTTAAATGTTAATCTTCATAAACAATTTCTTCAAACATTTCCATACCTTCCTTATATGGCATGGAAGAAAATAAATCTATAATATCTACAGTTATGAAAAGCAAATTATCCTGGTATAAGTCATCAGTAATTTCCTTAAGGAGGTCCCACAAATCACTTAAGATGGATTCCCTTGCTAACCATAAATTTTTCAATTTTGTATCAACATATTTAGCAAGGGGGTATGTTTTACCACCATCAGCGGATACAATTGGCCTTAATGGGGGATTAGTTTGACTTTTGTGTATCTTGGGCATACCAAATATTGTAGGCATTTTGGTTTATCTACTTTTAAATATCTGAAAGTGTTATAATCTATTAATTCTTTTTGTAACATATCTGTTAAACCTATATCTATTCTATTATAAGCTATATTGACTTCATTTTTAAAGCTATATTGACTTCATTTTTAGAAATACTGGAATATGAAGGTTTAATACCTTATGAGGTTATGAGTAGCGTAGCACTTTAAGGTTCCCTGGATAAAGTGAAACCAATGAATTTATTGTAAATTGATTGGATACTTGTAATGTGATGTTCTTATAAATACTGACATTGGATGGTTTTAAAACTTTTGTCTGATGAAGGCAGGTTATGTTACTTGCCGAAAGCGTGTATGTGTTTTTAACGCTCACTTTTATTTTTTTGCTATAATAAATTGCAAAGTTGTTTTCATAAGAGGCGTTGCTCTTATTGTGACCAGGTTCGTCAATTTAACAGTTTATTTAGTTGGTGTTTTGTGGATTTGTTCGAAATACTGGAATATCTACTTTCATCCCATAATATCATATTCATCTTGCTCTCATAACTAATATTATCCATAATCACCACCCCTCCTCCTTTTTCTGGTTTCATTACCCTAATGTCAGGGTTTCTTTTTATTTCATACAGCAACTCTTTCTCTTTGTTACTCAGATTAACCTTGAACCTAATATTGTTTTGTTTTTTTCTAATTTCATTTTCCATAATTTTTTCCAAATTCTTTTAATTGAGGATGTAGGGGTGGGTTGTAGGCAGTTTTACATCTTAAATCTGTGTTTTTATTACTCACTTTCTCTGTAGGTCCCATAATATTCAAGTTAACTTTTCTCAAAAATAACTTTATATATAATAAAGTTTGAGTAATATCTCCTTTTTTATATGGGATGAATTTTAGCCCCTTAGAAAACAACAAAAAGTGCTCTTTCTCTATCACTAAATTACTGAAATTGTAGATGGAAAAATTGTTAAATGTACTTTTAATACCATCTACTCTAATCCCTCTGCTGTCTGCAGTATCAGGGTGGGGGTCTATTAGAATCTCCCCCTCCCCCTTCTCCCCCCCTCCACTGAAAATTTGGCTGTTGTGGGCCTTGTTTATTCATCAGCCTTTCTGACTTCCGAAGGGGTGGAAACTCTTGTTCATAGTCATAATTATTTTCCCCCTGAAATTCCATACCATCTCCCTCTTTGTTACGGGGGGAAGTTGGGAGGTTAGACCTACCTTCATTATTATATTTAAAGTATTTATGTGATGGTTTCTGATAACTAGCATTGGCATAATATTCCTTTATGTCTCTTTCTAATTTCTTTGTTTTTCTAATAACCAAATCCTCACTTTTATAATCAATATCTTTTCTAATGTTAAGATATTTCTCTTTTTCTTCACAAATAGTGAACATCAAATCATTTTTAATACACTGGTCCAACTCATCTATATCTTCCTGTAATTTCTCTTGACACCTAATATTTTCCTTAATAATTAACCTTAATACATCTAAACCACATTTGTTAAATAATTCAATGAGTTCCTTGTGAAAAACCGAACCCATTGTTACATTGTTAGGGAATTTATAGACCCAAAGACCTTTTGTGACTATTTCCCTGGAAATACATTCCTTCAAATATTCGTTTTCAATGTCAGTCCTATATTTAAACATTAACTTAGCTAGATTATCTAGCTTAATCTGATAAGAATCACCAAAAGCATTTTGCTTATTAATATTATAATCCATTTGAAACTGATATTTAGTCGGTAGCCAATCCTTAGTCTCTTGAAAAGTTTTAACTGTACCTGTTACCTTAGCCATTTCAAAATCTCTTCAAAAAACCCTGCAAACCTGCTTATAACTGCTTAAAAGTGCCTTAATCACTCTGTATCTAACAGCCCTTGTTCTGCCCAACAACAAAATAATCAGCCCTTGCAAGTCTTGAACTCAAGACTCTGCACACCACAGCCACAGCAATTTGCCACTAAGCCATCTGAACTGCAGATATGGCAGATGTTTATTCAAACATATCATGCAGCACAGTCATTCAACAGTAGGGAAAATGTATATATGTATATATATATATATATATATATATATATATATATATATATATATATATATATATATATATACATACATATATATGTATATGTATATGGGATCCATACAGATGCTCGACTGCATCTTTCACCAAATCCCAATTTGGTGAGAATACTTGAGCGAAAGTGCTTTTCACCGAAGCAGCAGTTTCCCGTAAGTATGCTTGTTGTTGCAGTCATACTACGGTGCGGTAAGGGAAAATTCCTTTTTCCCCACAGTAGTGTGACCTCAGAGTGAGAATATTAAAGTAGGGGGTGTGGGGAATGCAGGGGGGCTTGTCCCCCTGCATTCAAGTAGATTTTGTATTTTTTTTTTAACATACTTTAACAAAAGCACCTTTTCGATGAAAGCACTTGTTAATTTGTGTTCGGTGGTAATGGATTCAGGCTTTTGATCTTTTAATCAAAAGTCCTAGATCCATGTATATATATATATATATATATATATATATATATATATATATATATATATATATATATATATATATATATCTATAGATATATATATATATATATATATATATATATATTTACATATAGATAAATATATATCTATATATATATATATACACACACACACACACACACACACACACACACACACATATATATATATATATATATATACATATATGTAGATATATGTGTGTGTGTGTGTGTGTGTGTGTGTGTGTTTGTGTATTATATATAATTTTCCCTTACCACACCGTAGTACGACTGGAACAACAAGCATACTTACGGGAAACTGCTGCTTCGGTGAAAAGCACTTTCGCTCAAGTATTCTCACCAAATTGGGATTTGGTGAAAGATGCAGTCGAGCATCTGTATGGATCACATATACATATATATGTATGTATATATATATATATATATATATATATATATATATATATATATATATAGTGCAGTCGGACATCGGATCCACACTTTGAACCTCTTACTGCAACAAATCTGATCAAAGGCTGTCTAAATGAGGGTGAAGGGGCCCAAACTATGGACCTCTTTTAATTATTGCTCTTATAACTTCCTCCCCAGCAGTTATTGCTCTTATCCCTTCCTCCCTGGCAGAACTGTTCTGCCTTGCAACAAAATATGAAGGACTGCCAAGTCTTGAACCCAGAGGCCCTGTAAACTATGATCAAAGCAATGTACTATTACACCATCTGAGCCCTATAAAGTAGTGATGACATTCCAAACATATCAGTTAGTTCAGTTATTCAACATTAGGGAAATGAGTCTAGAATCGGTCAGGTACTCTATATATACATGTATATATGTATGGAGATGCATATATGTGGACAAATCTATATATATATATATATATATATATATATATATATATATATATATGAGAGAGAGTGAGATATACATCCACATTTATATCCACATATATGCATACATATATATATAGAAAGGTGAATAAATACACACACATATATATATATATATATATATATATATATATATATGTGTGTGTGTGTGTGTGTGTGTGTGTGTGTGTGTGTGTGTGTGTGTGTGTGTGTGTGTGTGTGTGTGTGTGTGTCTGTGTATGTATACATAACTATAGAGAAATATATCACAGCTGCAAAGACATGCAATCAGAGGGTCTTGCTGCCGCACACTGGAAGTCTAAATCTGAAAATGTACTCACTAGATGTGTTCCTTAAAATGGGGAACAATGACATCTGTGCTGTAACACAGACCTGGTTAAAGGCAGCAGGAAGCACCCCTGCAGCACCAGCCTATAACTCCTTCCACAACTTTTGGCTGCAGAACTTGAACTGTTGCTTTACACCAATAGTAATCTCCTCCTTTGTCATATCTGAACACAAATTTATCACCTTTGGAAATCCACAGCCCTCCCATCCCCCTGCACAGGCAAGCACCATGAAAAGCCTTTCCAAAGCTAACTATGGCCTCATAAAAACAGAGGTGGCTAACCTCATGGCAGCCATGCAAATGGAGACTAGTTGCCTGGCAGCTGAATCAAACAACAATGCACTATGAACACGTACACAAATGCATGGATACCACCATACCCAGTACATCCAGGACCCTCACCTCCAAAAAAAGGAAGCTGATCTGGTGGACCCCACCATAAAGAAACTGTACAACAGAAGGAGGGAACCAATATGGAATAAGGTGAAGTGCCAAGACTGGAAATAAACCCTTATCAGTCTCAATTAAAAGTCAAGATCCCTCATCAAATACTACAAAGTTAGCTGTGAGAACAGAATTGGAGCACATAGTAAAGACAACCACAAGTCCTCATACAGTTATGTAAAGAATCTTCATGGCAATACCAAGATTTGATCTGAACTACTAGACAATGGTACCTCCCAGACTGAGCCAACATATAATGCCCATATAGTGGCTGACATCTTGAGTGCAAACTTTACTCTCCCCCCCAAAGGACCAGTCACAATACCAGTACACTGTGAGGCACCCAGTATTATTGCAGTACAGGTTAAAACACCACTGTCCAAGGCCAAGAATACAACTTCTATGGGACCTGACAATGTCCCTGGCTGTGTTCTACATGAACTACAGAGTTTCCTGGCATCATAACTGTGTGCCCTGTTCAAGCACAGCCTCACATCAGGCTTTGTCCCTACTGAATTGTGCACTACTACAGTCACCCCTCTCCACAAATGAGATGTGACTACAGACCCTGGAAAATACCGCCCCAACTGCCTGACAAGTCTGTTATGCAAAGCTATGGAATGCATCATCATGCACCTAATAAACAGGGATATGGGAATCTGCAGACTCAGGATCCCACACTATTTACTTTTGTGAAGGGTAAGTCATACCTGCTCATTCAACCTGGTCAGCTTCTTGGTGTCAGTCACCTGAGCTGTGGATGAAGGCAAGGTGGCACATACAGCCTACCTTGATCTGGCCAAACCTTTGATAACATTCCCCACTCAGGAATCATGCAATAACTCACTAAGCTAGGCATCAACCCCTATATCACTAGGTGGGAACA